>NC_043762.1:1791760-2059260 GCF_902148845.1 Salarias fasciatus
AGGAGTCGGCCGTATTAACGGAAAAGCCCCGAATCTCCGCTTCATCTCTAAAACTGAAACTAAAAGTGATGCTGAAGCGAGCAGAAAGCGGGGACAGCGGTGAGCGTGGAGCGGAGGGGAGCAGAGCCAATCACACCACACCGTGGGCCTGTTCGTCAAAACAAACAAAACATGGTCGGCTTCGTCAAACCGCAGCTTCAAACGACGCATTTTGACTTTTTCATCCACCTCAACACATTGATCGACCGGCTGAACCTTCAAGCCTGACCTTCAGTTTCTCATTGAACCGAGTCGTTTAATTCTGAATCTCAGCGAAGAAGAACGTCTGAAACTTCTTTCACTGAGTCTCAATGAAAGGAGAAAACTCATCATTTCCAAACTAAATCAGTCTAAATGGACTTTTACTGACATCTTAACCAAGACGAGCAGCTTCTTCAAATGAAGGCGCGTTTAAAGTGTTGGTTTTTTGTTTTTCCATCACTGTTTAAAACCAGCATGATGCTGCGTGTTCTTTCACTCTTGTTTCTAAAATGTGTTCTCTCAGGTTTTTCGTTGTACCCCCCCCCCCCCCCCCCCCGCCCGTGCAATGACAATAAAGTCTATTCTATTCTATTCTATTCTATTCTATTCTATTCTATTTTGATGAGAAAATTAAAGAATTAAAGACTGAAGTGGATTAAATATGGAATATGAACATTTTTAATCTGTTTTGGTTAGTTTTGGAGCTTTTGAAGTGACTTGTTTGTCAGAGGTTTAATTTCAGATTTTGTGGGTTTTTCTCCATTCGTGGCTATATGAAGGTTATTATTGGCTGTTGAGAAGGCGTGTGAACATCTTTCACCTTCAACTGGAGAGTCTGCAGCTGTCACATCTGTCTCACATGTAGTTTTGCACTAAAGCTTATTTTAATTTCGTAATCATCTCCACTGAAGTCAGATTTTCTGATGAAAATGTTTATTTTGATGAAATAACCAGTAAAGCATGATGCAGGGAAAAGGCAGCCCCCTGACCCCACCATCGTGTTTCCTGTTGAAGCTCTCTAATGAAAACCCGCCACTGGCTTTAAACGCTGACGGTTCCTCATTAAATCATCTTTAAATCAAACTGTAAACCATTCATCCAGACTCCAGTCCTCTAAAACAACCATACTTATTGTAGCTTCAAGCTCAACTCTGAATCAATCCAAAGACTGAAGTGCAAACAGTTCGACTCAAGCTAAAGACCAAAGCTTGAGGCAGAAGGAAGAAATTCCTTAAAGTGCAACTGAACTCAAACTGTCATTAAAAAACAACCTTCCATTCTTCTGTTATTGTCATTATTGGGCCACTACGATAAAAATAAAAACTATCACCTATCTTGTAGTGTTCTGCTGGTGTTTTATTGCTCTGGTGGGATTTTAAAGGTTAGATCAGTCAGCCACCTGCTGTTTCTGGATTTTAATGTCTCTAACTCACCCTTTTTTTTATTTTTGTTCAGCAGCTTGTCAGACTTCTATTCAGAATCTACTGATCAAAACAGTTTGGCAGGTTGGACTTTTAGTCTGGACAATACAGCGATGTCCTGGTGGCACCAGCAGTCTGAGTCTAACCCTCCTCTAGAATGTTCTAGACCATTTGGGAACCAAAGGCCTCCTAAAACAACCCCTCTCCCATCGGCTTGGTGGAAAATATCTGAGTATGGCTTCTTTTTTAAAAACAATGTGCAAATTTAAGTTTGACAAACTTAAAGCAGACAAAGCCTCATCTGTGACTTCAGATTTCAGACTCATCACTTCAGTCGAATCCCACGTCTGATCTGCTCTCAGAGAGAGGCTGATCAGCTGATGGGAGGAGGAGGAGGAGTAAAACACACTCACACACCAACATCATCTCCTAAAAAACGGACACAATTCATTCTCTCACAACATTATTATAAACCTTTTCTTATATACAAGCTTATATATTTAATAGCGTCACTCAGTTCATAAATATATGGAGCAAAAATACTTGACAATAAATCTCTTTGTAGGAATCAAGACTTAGAAATGTGTAAAAAGCTTCACTCCACCTCAGAATGCTGAAATGTTGCGACTGTGGGTGATTTTCAGGGGCAGTTTTGGCTGAATAACATAATAATTGGATTCTCATTGTAGTGCCAGGAGGTGTTCATGTATAGCCCTCTGAGCTACAATCAAACACGTTGTAGCTCCTCGTTTGACCTTCTGTGAAGCGCAGCGTCCTGACGGGACTGACCAGAGGGATTCAGACCACGCTGCCAAAACTCAGCACTTTCTTCTGTCTGTTAAGGTTCGAGGTGCCTCAGAGTTACACGGTGAGCTGCAGGTGAATGCTGATCCAGCTAATGCTAAAGCGCCTGGAAATACTGCTGGAAAAATAAAGAGACTCAGCTGGATGACCTGAACTGAAGAAGCTCTCAGGCAGCAGCGGCTTTAGCGAGGTGTGTTTGACCTGCGTGGATGTTCTGAACCCTTTTGGTTGGCTCAGAGCAACCGCTCACTTCAGGCAGTGATTCTCTAAATCTCAGCGGCATCTTTAAAAATGCACGAAAGCACAAACCGCCAGTGCTGTTTTCCAGTCAGTCTCAGATTCCCGGGGTTAGAACGACACCGATCACTGCTACATGCTGTAGAAACAACAGTAAAACGCTGAAGATGCTCACATGTGACACAGGAAGCAACGGAGATCTACTTCAACTCCGCCCTGAAGCAGCTGGAAAACAGCATCAGCAGCGACTCTGCAGCTCACGACTCAGTGTTCCTCCTCCTGCCACTGCACTGCAGAGAAACTGTTTCCTCGTGGCCTGGAAGGATTGCTGGAACATCGGTCAGTGCTCTGGGGTTTTGGGGAGCAGGATTAGTCCGTCACGGGACGGACGCAGACGCAGACACTTCAGGGAAATGCAGAGATCTCCTCACTGATCGAAGAGAAAGACATCAGCTCAAACCTCGACGGGGAAATGCGAGCGCTCCGATTCACCGGCAAATCAATACACAGCACAAACAGCATACTAGCGGCGCGATCCATTAACATGTAGAAACGAAGGTGCTCTAAATATCAAATATATAGGTGGAAAGCATTAAATGTGCTTCTGAAGAAAAGCGTGACAGATCAGTCTCACTGGGTGGAACTGCAGGCTCGTGGTCCGTTCTGGCGTCCGGCCTGTCAAACCTCAGCGGGAGTCGGACCTTCACGACTTTCTGGAATCAGAACGGTCGTCGTCCCTGAGGAGGAACGCTGGTTCCTCTCCAAAAACACTCCAGCTGCAACACTGGGACTCAACCTGCAGACAGACGGAACTCTGAGGACGAGGACGAGGACGAGGGACCTCATGGACAGACGGGCCGGGCGGTCTCTCACTCCTTCTTCTGATTGGCTAACAGGGAGGCCTCCCAGCGCTGCGCCATGGCGTTCTGCCGTCGAGGCGCCGAGGAGAGGGAGGAGGGGAACTGGAGGGAGGGGGAGATTCAGCTGAACCACTGGAGCAAAGACACATGGACGGATGGGTGGACGGACGGATGGACGACAGAGAGAGGGGAGGCGAGTCAATGGATGCAGATGTGAAGCGAGAATGAAACAACCGAGACACACGATGGTTATAGCCGCCAGATTGTGAACCGCTGGATTAAAAGTGCGATCAATCCAGCTGATTATCCAATCAGAACGTTCACAATCGATAAGAAACAAATGAATGGAAGGGTGGAAAAATAAAACCGATTATCCAACATGGAAAGCATAAAAGACAGAACAAAATAATGAGAAGACACATGAGTGCAGCCCGACACAGTGAAACAGTCACTTTCAGGAAGAGAAGAGCTCAAACACACAAGAAAATACAGACGAAGCTACACTTCAGGCCAAAAGTTAAAGATTCACTTCAGTTAAAATGTGTTTAATTTAATTTACTAGAGATGTTTGTGCATTTTTATGCTTCTATATGTGCAGTAGGGTTTTTTGTTGTTGTTTTTTTCTTTAAGTGATTTCTTTTACAGTCTTTAGAGAAAACTGAGTTACATTTACTGTCTAAATAAGTTCTATATAAATGAATACTGAGGATACCGACCGCTGGAAAAACAACTAAAAATAAAACATGCAAGTTTATCAGTGTGTTGATTCTTAGTAAATCGCTTGCAAATTTCAAAATAAAAGCACAATGGATTGGCATAAAAGTGATTTTGTGTGTGTGTGTGTGTGTGTGTGTGTGTGTGTGTGTGTGTGTGTGTGTGTGTGTGTGTGTGTGTGTGTGAGCCCACCTTGTGGTCACAGGACAAACTGGATCGTTCCATTTTGCGGGTCCTGGAGGGGGACGAAGGGGAGGACACACACCTGTCTGGGACCTCCGGAACTAAAACAACAAACAAACACAACAAGTGTGAAAATGAAATGAGGGGAAACAGACACGGATAAATATTAAAGTATGTGATATCAAGTGACAAATCAAATCTAACTGAATGATTGGAGTAAAACTGGGATTCAGACAGAACCTGAACACGAACACAGAGCGTGCCGTGGTGTACAGCTGTAGTTTGTTATGCTAAATGAAGTTAGGTCACAATTAATGAGACTTTTATTTTGTAATTTGGAGAACTGAAATGCTAAGCTAACAGTTAGCTGACGCTAAAGCTAACAGCCGGGATGCAGGGGAGACAGCAGCTCTGCACCCGGAGCCGACAGTGCGGCGCTCCGTACCGGTGAAGGTGATGTTCTCGCTGAGGCCCGGAGACACCAGCACGGTGTCGTAGCGCTCCCTGCCTCTCCTCCACTGCTCCTCCTTCCTCCTCCTCCACTCCTCCTCCCTCTGCCTCCTCCACTCCTCCTCCCTCTGCCTCACCAGCCGGATCTCCTGCTCCACCAGCGACTGGCTGCTGAGGGAGCGCAGCTTGAAGAAGGGGTTGGAGGTGAAGGTGCTCTCCTGCGGCTCCGCCGGCGCCGGCGCCGGCCCGGAGCTCAGGCAGAACTCGGAGGCGCTGCGGATGATCAGGTTGGAGGTCTCCACCACGATCACGTTGGCGGAGGGGGCGTCCTGCTCGGAGAGGCCGCTGATGGCGGAGGAGAGGAGGCGGGTCCTGGAGGCGGGGCTGGAGGAGTCGGGCTCCAGGATGATGACGTTGTTGGCCGTCAGTTCGTGGTACAGGGACCGGGGGAGGGAGGAGGAGTAGGAGGGGGAGGGAGAGACGGAGAGAGTCGGGGTCCGGCACGCCGGCGGTCTGGGTGGAGATCGTCCGGTCTGCAGGGTGGACGGCCTGACCACAGCACAAACCAACAAACAACAACGCAACTTTAAAATCTGCAATACAAGTTCCCTCTTGTGTTTCCCAGTAGCTCGGGGGGCGGGGTCTCGCAGGAAGTCTTTCACGGTGTCATGTGTGTTCTGGTCACCTGGATGTGGTCAGGCCCTGAGCGAGCCTCCCTCTCTCCCTGCGGTGCTGCTCCTCTCTCTCCAGAGTCAGCCGGATCTCTCTCTCCACGGCGGTCTCCGGCTCCTCGGGGGGGCTGCGGTAGGACGGGTCGTCCAGCCCCGAGTCCTCTGAGCTGGGGGACAGGGTGGAGGACAGAGGCGGCTCCCGGGCCACGGCGGGCTGAACGTCCCTGGAGGAAGTCAAGCAGACGCTTCATGAGGACGCACTGAAGCAGATGTTGGAACAAAGGGCTGGTTTGGAGCTCTGTCCACTGGCCAGGCAGGAGAGAAAAAGCACAGTGAAGTAGAAACCGAGCTCATTGATCGGTCCGGACTGGAAATCCCTCCCCTTTAGCTGGCTAGCAGCTAGCAGTTAGCAGCGAGCTACAAGCACCCATAATACTATACATCGTCTTTTGACTTTATATCAATGGGTGCCTGCATCTCCTCACTACTCCATGTCTGCCTTTCAGATTCCAACGTTTCCTGTCTGTTCAGTGTCTGCTTCTTCGGATTCCCCCCGTCAGCTTTGTTTGAGTTCCTCTCTCTGTTCTGTACCAGCGTCCAGATGAACTTTAAAGCTCGGGTTGGCGATCTGAATGAGATGCATTTTTTTAAATACTGCTTAAAATGATCTTTATGACCCGATGGGAAGCAATTCATAGCGTGTTCTTAAAGTAGTTTGGAAAATATCCGCTATCTACAGCAGGAGTAAAACGGGAAAAACAGCAACCAATAGTCTTGCCGGGACACCTTTTTTTAAACCAATCAAATCCCTTCGCCGTTCGACCTGCCCCTGTGTGTACATGTCAATGGCGTGCACTGACCCTGGTTCAGTGCGGCGTAGAAGGACGGAGCGTCGTTGCAGAACGGCGGAGAAGAATGTTTGGGGCTTTACTTACCGCTGAGTGCGCCATAACTTGGCGTTGTGCAAATAAAGAAAAACAAAGAAACGAAGCCTGAGGACAGGTTACGCCAGGAACGCACTGGACACGGAAGTGCCGCGCGCCGCGAACGTCTCCGCGTCTCCGCTCCCAACGGGAGCTCCTCCAATGGGGTGGGAGCTGGGCGGAGCTAGCTAGGCGGAGCCTTGGGGAGATGCTACATTCGTGGTACATGCTAGTTTTCCAAGATCGCCAACCCTAGCTTTAACACCTGCTCGAGCGAAGCTGAGTCTGGTGCCGGAGCGACAACGCTCTCACACAGTCACACTCTGGGTTGGCCTGCAGGTCAACTGGAAACATCGCATGAAGCCAGCTCAGTGTCTGAGGCCCCTCACCGTACCTGTGTTTGAGCCGGGGGCTGCGGGTGGGGGGATACAGTGAAGAGTGGGTCCCCTGGAAGCTCCCCTGAGCTCTCAGGCCCGGTTTGGGGATGGGGTGACCTTTGACGTCCGCCTCCATTTTCTTCCACTGCTTGCGTGCCACCATGAAGTCCACGTGCTCGGTGGAGACGTTCTCACTGCGCATCTCCTGGTGGACGCAGAAATCTACCGGAAACTGAGAGCAGAACTCCGATTTAGCGGTGATGCAACAAGTTATTCAAGTTCTTTTCATGCCGTCGGTTTTTGAAGACAGATCATGTTAGATGTTTTAAAGTACATTGAGTAATGTGATAAATCTACTGGTTTTGTGCGTTTGGTCATTGGAGAATGTTTTGTTGTATCAGTGAATTTTCCCTCCATCACCAGAGACCTGGACGCACCTTCCTGTCCGGGTCGGTGGAGCTGGCAGTGGAGCTGACAGAAGGGGAGCGTGGGAAAACATCCCTCCCCGCCCTGTGCTCCTCCTCCTCCTGCCCGCCCCCCCGCCGCTCCTCCCTCTCCAGCTCCGCCTCCTTCTGCTCGTCGGCGGCCATCTCCTCGTGGGCCTCCTCCTCCCTCTCTCCCGCCTCCTCCTCCTTCTTGGTGAATCCCGCCCAGGCGTCCTCCCCCGCCTCGCTGTCGGAGTACACCACGGCCAGCTCGGCCTGGAGGCAGTCGCTCAGGTCGTCCGTGCCGAGCAGGTCGTGACCCCAGGGCTCCTGCAGGGTGGAGGCGGCGGCGGCGGCGGCGGCGGCCGGGGCCTCCTCAGACGGACGAGCCAGCAGAGGGTCGCCGTCGAGCAGCAGGTCCAGCGCCGAGTCGCCTCGCTCCTCTCTCCCTGCTCCTTCCATCCACTCCTCACTGCTGCCGCCTTGTCCTCCGTCTTCCCCCTCGATCTCTCTTTTCCCCAAGTCCTCAGTCTTTGTTTCTCCTTGTTTCCCGTCCTCTCCTTCCACTCTCCCTCTGTCTTCATCCTTGATCTCCATGTCTCTCCGGCCCTCATCCTCTCCTTCGGTTTCCCCCCTCCCTTCTTCTTCTCCGTCTATTTCCCCTCTGCCCTCATCCTGCCCCTCGGTTTCCCCTCTGCCCTCATCCCCTCCTTCGCTCCCAGCCCCTCTGGCTGCTCCCTTCTCCTCTCCAATCTCAAACACCAGGTAGTCACACTCGTCTCCTTTGTCGTACTCCCCGCCCGCGGCCTCCTTCCCCGCCGCCGGCCCGTCCGGCTGATCCTGGATCTGGTAGCTGAAGAAGCCGTCTCTCTCCAGGTCTGTGAGTGGCGGCGAGGAGCTGATCTCCATGGTTACCGGATCTGCTGGTTGTGTGGGAGGGTTGTCGGAGGCGTCGTCGTCGTCAGGGTTACCGTCTGTCAGCTCGGGTGTATTTCTCCTCAGACCGGCTGTAGCTCTCTGTGGAAACAAGCAGTTCAGTTCTTGACTTGACTGTCCTGGACGGAGACTCACAGGTCAGGACCACGCCGTGACCTCGGTGTCAAGTCTCCTCCGTTATCCGCTCAGCGAGCTGCAGCCCTGCGTCAGCTCTGCTTCCCTGTCCTCGTCCTGAACTGTGTGACAAACTCCCTGAAGCTGAGTCCCGGTGTGTGTCTGCTGCTGGTTCAGCCTTGATACGTGACACACACACACACACACACACACACACACACACACACACACAATGTTCGGCGCTGAAGGTCTGCACTCAGAAGTGGGATCAGTTTACTCAATGACCATCATCGGTGTTTATTTCAATTCCAATAATAATTAAATGTGACATATGGGTGCATTTTGTTCGGAACAGCATAAAGAAATCTCAAATAAGTGAACCAGACATAAAACCACACAGCTGGAGACAAACTTCAGCCCTGCAGCTGCTGAACCACGTGAGAAATGATGTGTGAAACAACAGACTGTGGTAACGTGGCGTCAACATCATTCTGTTGTTCAGTCCTCATCATGATCATAAACAGTGAGAACAGACTTTAACGGCTGACTATGTCTAAATGTTTCTGTTCTGAATGGACACAGGCGCTGCAGGATGAGCAGGAGTTTGATCCATCAGCCTGAGTGAATAAAAAGTATAAAAACACACGGATGTGCCCAGAAACAAGAGGCTATATTTAGCTGTTGTTTCAGTTGTGTGTGTGTGTGTGTGTGTGTGTGTGTGTAGTGATTTAGACACATTCATTAACCTTCTGCTTGTTTTTAAATGTGTTCAGAGAATAGTTTTTTTTATTTGAATTAGAACGCTGTATTCTCCAGTCATGTCTGAATGAAAGTCGTATCTGTCAAACAAGAGGAAAAACATAAAACTGTACTTAAAAAATCTTCTGTATGTTTCTGTGTCCAGAAATGCTGTGTTAAAGATCGTTCAGCTGTTCCAGAACCTTCTGTGAATTTGCTCCTCAGCTCTGACCTTCATGACCAACTCCAGCCCTCTTTCTGTTTTCTTCATCACAGTCAGTTTCTCTGTTTTTCTCTCAGTGAGCTGAAGGACAAAAACTTGGGATTGGAGACAGTAAAAGTTACAGTGGTATCTGAGTAATGAGCCAATTCTTAATGTAAATCACATGAACGGCCAAGTACCGAAGCACGAGTTATGGTCCAGATGGTGCAGGACCCCTACAACACGTTTTCAGTCTTAAACTCACTGATTTCCTTTAACGGCCTCAACTGTGCCGCTGTGATGAAGCGCCTGACGTTGGTTCTCCTGTTTAACCTACTGAGCACCAAAGAACACAGGTAAAAACTAACTGGACAGGATGCATGATGGGAAAAAATCTGCTTCAGAAGATTAAGAAAAAAAACATGTAAAATAAAAATAAACACACACACACACACACACACACACTCACACACACACACACACACACACACACACACTCACACACACACACACACACACACACACACACACACACACACACACACACACTCACACACACACACACACACACACTCACACACACACACACACACACACACACACACACACACACACACTCACACACACTCACAGCAGAGGAGATTACAGAAGTGTACATGCCTCCGATGGGATAAACTCATAAACTGAAGCTCGCATGTCGTTGCCATGGCGCCGCTGCCTCGCTTTGAGTGGGCCGCTGTACTATTATGGTCTGTTTCTGCAGGCGTGTGCCAGTGAAAGACAGGAGGCGTTGCCATGGTAACACTAAGTATAGATGCAGCGGCAGGCGGGCTGCTGCAGCTCTGCTGTAAGTCACAATGTGAGGAGACGGATGAGATTGGCCCACAGCGTCGGCACGCCGCTCTGCTGCTGCCGATGTGCTGAAGGCTGACCTATCGGGACGTGACGGGAGGACAGAGCCTCCAACACAGAGGCTGCAGCCCGACTCGATGCATCCAGGCGGCCTGCAGCTGCCTCAGGAACACTGCTCTCCTCCTAAAGTGTGTCAACACAACCCGGGCAGCGGAGCCGCTGCAACGTTTCCTTCAGGCGCCTCAGACTTCCAGCTACACTCATGCATTTTGTGTCTGACTGTTAAAGAACAAGCCAACAGGAGTACAGGCAGGGTTGGCAGAGCTGACTGACACAAACGCAACATTAAAGCTCAATGAAGACCAGCTCAAATCACAGCCTCTCCAAAACCCATGTAAAAATAAAGCTTCACGACGGCACGACACAGCCAGAGATAAAGGAAGCAAACAGCTTTTCACCAAAAGCAATTATGCAACCGAATTATGGCGTCACAGAAACTAAGAAGAAACCCGATGCCAGTATGAAATATCTTCATATCTCCCTCAGGAACAAGCACGCCTGCACACACACTCCAGCTCACTGTAATGGGTGTATCAGTCACACTCTATTCATACGTAGCATTTAGCAAGTAGCATTCAGCTGGTGTGTGAGCCTGGAAACTCTTTAGCACGTAGCACGTAGCGTGTAGCATGTAGCATGTAGCATGGCTCAGAGTAAAATCCTCCTGGATCCCCTGATCAGTTAGGACTTGATCAGTTGTATCAGGGAGCTTTCATGAGAGTGATTACTCCGTGCAGTATCGAACCTGAGTGCATCCCGACTAAATACGTCAACATGGATTTAAATTGCGTCTGTTGTCTGGTTAAATTAGCTTAAAGAGCTTTTGTGACACTAACAAAGACAATTCTGGCATTGAACTTCATAACTTTTCCAAAGAAGATGGAAACTTGGAAGTTAAAATGATTTTCTGATCTTTACCAAACTGAGAAAACCTTTCAGGTTCACAGAAATGCTGAATGATTCCGGTTGTCCTCTTCATCATTTCTGTATTTATTTGCTTATAATACTATTATTAAGGTAAATTTAAATATTGTTTAGAATGTCAAACTGATGTAAACGATTGTTCTTTAATGAAGCTTTAAACTCGGCCTGGACTGTCAATATAATGAGATTACCGTAACGCTGACCCCCACATAAAGTACATCCTGTAAGCATGCCTTGGATTTTTTTGTAAATTATATCAGTTCAATCATGTAAAAGCAACATTACATCTCAAATAAATAACGTTCAGAGGAAAAGATCCTGAAACTGTGAAACGGCACCACAAGCAAATGAGCAGTAAAAACTGGAGCGTGAACACTTGAAGCTCTCTGTGAGCGTTTTTTATTGTTACTGTGCAGATGAATCCACTCAACACACACATTCATGTGTCCATCAATTCACACCACTTAATGAGGAAACATCCCAGCATCCCGCACTGCAATCTCTGATTTCATCTGATCACGTTGTGTGAGTGGTGTTCACATCTGTCTGCCCTTCAGATGGATAAACAGCAGGTTCTCATTTACTCTGTTTAATCGAGTTTAACGTGTCCAACATGAAACCAAAGACACAACACCGTCCTTCAGAGGACCGGTTCTCTCGTGTTTCACTCTGAGCTGAAATATGACAGAAACAGTGCTGGTGCTTTGTTTGTTTCCTCATCTGTATTCATGCAGCTCTCAGCTCTAATCCATGCGTCTGATCACTGCCTGCAGATCTGAAACAGCGACCTTTAGGATCACCGCTCGGGCTCGCTGACCTTTGTCCACTGACACGTCCTCATTCACAAGATGAATGAAGTGAGCTCCAGATTTCTGTCTGATCCACCCACAACAGCTGGAGACAGAATTATCAGCATTATTTAATCACTCTGTGTGTGTGTGTGTGTGTGTGTGTGTGTGTGTGTGTGTGTGTGTGTGTGTGTGTGTAGAGGATTACAGGGCTTTACCCATCACAGATGAGTAATGGCTGGATTCATGAAGCCTCATCCGTGAGCAGCAGACATCTGCCCATCACACTACAGACCTGGTTTATGGAGATCAGCCCCCAAGAACCCCAGAATCCCAGACCCTGACCCCCAGACCCTCAGACCCCCTGGTTTGATCTCTGATTTCCCAAAACACACTACTGAAGCGAAATACAGAGACGCTCCCACAGGATCCCGTTTTCTTTGACATGACCGCCTCAAAGCACAAGACGCCTCAGCCTCTCTTCTAACCTTTGGTGCTTTGGTACCAAGGGGGTCTCGTACGGTGGCCCAGGAGGGCCAGCGCCACACCACAATGGCAAAAGTCACAACATATAAAAAAGCCACAAGGGGGAAAAGTCCCAACCGGACTGCAAAAGACATAGCATATAATCAAAAAACCACAACAAAACTTAAAAAGCCACAACATATAATCAAAAAATTGTAACACAACAGCAAAATTCACAACATAACAGCAACAGTCACAACATATGATCAGAAATCCACAACCCAACAGCAATATTCACAACAGCAAATGTCACAAGAAATGAAAAAGCAGCAGTCACAAGATATGATCAAAAATTCACAACACAACAACAGAAAGCCACAGCTCAACGGCAAAGGCCGTAAGTGCGCTGTGGCTTTTGCCGCTGGGTTGTAGAGTTGGCCTTTCTGGGCCGCCGTTGTCTGGGGATCCCATGCTGAGAGTCACTGATAAGCAGGACTTGTCCCCCAAGCTGTTTTCCTCCCTCTGTAATCTTGATTTTGTAAAATATAAAAGCAAAACATGGGAAAAACACACAACCAGCATCCAAAAGAGAAAGTAAAACCTTTAGGTTCTGACTGGAGATACGTGAAAGGGTAAATGGTTAAACATTTGCCTCTTCACTCACCGCAACAAAACCTTTAAGTTAATGACTGTTTCATCCTTCTATTAAATACGTCTTTACTGTCATGCAATCGTCTGCCACTAGTTGGAGCTACAACGCTGTCAGACAAAGCAGCACCCAAATAGTAACTTTAGTGCAAATCTTTTGCCAAATTTATTTTTCTCTGTTGCTTAATGATCAGTTTCTCTGAAAGTTCATGCATTTCGACTGTGGGTATAAATACAGGTGTAGAATGACTCCGCCCACACACCCCGACTCGCCGATATGAACCTGTACTGAATGACTGTTAGCCGCCGCAGCTCGCCACACTCAGGCTAGTTTCTATTGTTCTATTGATCACAACAATCAACCCAAAATCCGGTTCAACTTCACTTACTGAAGGTTTGAAGTCTTTGGGGAATGTCTGTAAAGAAGATGATGAAATGCTAAATGCTAACTTCCAGAGCGATGCACAGAGCAAAGCCTGTTGAATACAGCATAGTTTTCATTAAAGGCTTCAGACAGTCTATGAAACTAAATGTATTAACATCTGACTGGTTTCTTCTTTCACTGGACTAGTAACTCTGCAGATTTTTGTTGTCTTCAGAGAAATGAATGAGGATCATTTATTGATGGTTTTCATGGAGACATGATAGCTTGAACTCCCCGGTGACCTTCAACAGGCCCCAGAGGTGGTCCGGACTCCAGGTTAGGAACCATTTCCCCAGAGGGTCACTTGCAGGCAATAATTCAGCAGCAGGTTATACTGCAGAGGATGAACAGGTCAAGTTTAGAAGTTCGGTTCTCTTTGTTTCAGCGGGTGTCGCCTCTTCGGCAGAGCCTCTCTATGACTGCACACAGAAATCAAAGGCAGAAAAATAAACCAAGCTGCCATGACCGTCTCCTCTGCTCGGCTCCATCCTGCAGAGCCAGCACTGTTACATAAGCCGGAACCATGAAATCCGGCAAAGTACCCAAAATGGTGACGGATAAGAGCGGGAACAGAAGCCAAGAAAAGCGCGGGGTTTGACGGCAGCGCGAGCTAATCCTCCAGCCTCGTTCAGAAAACATGCCCAGATCTGCCTGGCGAAGGACGAGCGGCGTGTCCGTGAGAGAGCTGCCGAGGCTCATTATGACGATGACGATGATGATGATGATGATGATCTGTTACCTACCAGCAGCTTCCAGCACAGCAGCCAGAACGAGATCATCTCCAGGCGGCCGCGGCGTGCGCATTCCTCTCCTCCTCTTCCTAACGGCAGCGCCAGCAGCCAGGCGGCCGCTCGCCGGCGCGAGGAGGGACGCATGCAAGCTGCGGCGCGCGCGCGCGCGCGTGTGTGTGTGTATGTGTGTGTGTGTGCGTATGTGGTGGAGAGAGGTAGAGAGTGACAGCAGCAGATAGAAAGAGAGAGAGAGAGAGAGGAAGCAGAATGATGTATCGACGTGTGCTCTTATGGTGCTGCGAACTGGAGCAGAAGAGATCAATGTGTATTGGCAGGCAGGTGTGGCGTACGTCTCTCTGCGCCGGACCCCCGGCTCTGCCTCCACCCGCCCCGCCACCACCGCCCGGCTGCACCCACCCACTGCCTGCTGCGTCCGGCCCTTCCCGCCCCGCATGGTCACCGGTGGGCGGGAGACGCGCAGCGCCACCGATCTCCCCTCTGGACCCAAACCACGTCCAACCAGCAGACTGGGGACAAAAGCCCCAGAAATGAACCCTGGGATCATGAGGGATCTTACTGGGAGCTTTGAAGTCGACAGATATGGGAGCAAAATTGTGACTGTAAAAGGAAAACAGTCAGCTAAGAGTGAAACATGTAGGAGACGTATTAGACTGTATTATCATGATTATAAGACACACTTTGTTAGTTGGCTGAGATTTATAGGAAAAAACAATTTATACTCCAGATTATACAATAAATAAATAAAAAAATAAATAAAATAGAAAAAAAAATAACCCCAGTGAGTTACACGACAAAAAAGAAAAAAAAAAAACCCGTAGCATAACATCTGCACGATAAATTGCATTTATTTTGTTGTTTGGTTGATCAAACAACTTTTAATGATCAGCAGTGGTCAACACTCATAAAAAAGCATGGCAGCCAGACAGAAAAAACAGTTCTAAATTTCAGGAATTCTGGTTTATTTTGAAGTCAAAATTCCACCTTGGTAGCCAAAATCACAAAGCTACATTTCAGACAGTTTGAATTACCATTGCATGCAGTTCAGTTGGATTTTATTTACTTGCATGCATCATAATAGTTTTCTGTATTCTTAGGTGTTCCAGTTATCTGGTGTTTAGGACTGCGACATCGAAAGCACCTCACCATTTGATGATGATTCAGGGAGCTACGATTCAATCATTCAACAATTCTTGATTTTGATGAATATTTTTATCCTCTCACTTTGTGGCTACTTCATCATTTTAAACAAGGTACAGCGACTTTTCAGTGTACATAAATCCAAGTAATTAAACATGTTCCTGGAGAACTCCTGTCCAGCATGTTGTAGCTCTCTCCCTGCTTCAACACACCGAGCGAAGCCCAGTATGGATCCTGTCCGAGAAGCAGGTGTTCGCAGTTCTGCCGGTTAGACTCGGCACCACTTGATGAAGAGGGCTGAACTCAATACGTTTCCATCATCACTTGCTAGAAACACTAGCAGCAGGAGAATCGATGCCAGTAATGATCACAGATTAACGTGATACGTAACAATTTTGTCAGTCTTTATTGGTCCAAAGCTGAGCTAAGGCGGAGGAGTTACCGGCAGTTTGTTTTAGTGGTGCATTGCTACCCATATGTAGAGAGAAACTTTTTTTATTTTTTTATTGATGCAGCATGATATTGTTGTTAATTTACTTGGAATCTTTTCAAAGACCTCCAAGCTATGGGCTATGGCCCGCTGACTCCTGGGGGTCCGGAGAACCCAGTTTGAGAACCGCTGCTGTAAACATGCTGTTACTGTGCAAGCCTGTTTGCTGTTGTACTGTGTTAAAAATAAAGAAGTTGAAATAAGGAATAATTTCTCAGTTTTGGTAGCCATTTGTGAAGTTCAGTGTTCCTGTGTTCCTACTTTCACTCACATCGTGGCCATCATGGGGGCTAAGCCCCCCGTGTCCTCAAAGCCCAGTGACGCCCCTGCCTGCTACTCACTTAGCAGAACCAGACATTTTTGGTGAATAATGTGATCGTAGTTTTATTATCGGCTCTTTCAGAGTGATTACACTGAATTCAGTAAGTTCCTCATAACATTCTCCCCCTCAGAGAGCGCAGCACAGGTTGCCAGTTTGGCAGACTTTACTTGATTTCGGACAGCTGTACAGACAAGCCTCAAGCGCACTGTGAACTGAATATCTCTTGCTCTTCGCTGTTGTGGCGTGCACGGGCGGCGTATCATGCACTGCCGCCATGGTGCACACCGTGCATGTGTAGCCAAGCCAAAAAGTTTTGGGCGACCATGTGAGCATCGTCAGAAGCACGATAATGATATTCACTCACCAGATGTGACTGGCAACCATTCCGCCTGTTTCGACCACGGATCATCATCAAAATATCCTGGTACATAAAATCTGTGAGCACTAGGTGTCACTGTATGACAACAGAAAGCTCTCAGGGATTCATCAAATCAAATGCGGTGTGCCCCAAGGCTCAATATTAGGCCCAGTTCTTTTTAAAAGTCCATGGTTCCCTTTGGAGACATGATCAGGGGACATAAATGATTTTCACTGCTTTCTGAAGACATACAGCTGTACATTACCGTGTCTCCTGAAGATATGATGACGTTCTGATTGGTATTGGGGCCGCACGGTGGCGCAGTGATTAACACTCTTGCCTCACAGCAAGAAGGTCCTGGGTCCAAGGACTGGCTTTAGGTGTGAATGTGAGTGTGGAGGGTTGTGTGTCTATATATGTCAGCTGGTGCTCAGACTGGAGACCTGCCCAACGTAGCTGGGATTGGCTCCCGCCCCCCGCGACCCCGAAAAGGATGAAGCGGCGTAGAAGACGGATGATTTGTGTTGTAGGTATTAAATCACAGAAAACTTCCTTCAGCTCAGTGATGACAAAACTGGAGCTAAGGTGAAGAGAGAAACATCTGTCAAAATTACAAGAACTGTCTTTAAACACATCAGATCAGGTTTTCGACTCTGAAAATTAAAAGCATGCAGTTAAAACACTTTTTTTTTTTTATCATTATTGGAAGGTATTGATTGTTTTCTCTTGGGTCAGTGCTGAGAAGCTCATCTATGTCTTTTTCACAAGATTGATTAATGACTGTAAAATCTTAATTTCCCACTAAAAAACTGCCACATCCTTATCTGCTCCAGAACCTTCAGCTGCTCCAGAACCTTCAGCTGCTCCAGAACCTTCAGCTGCTCCAGAACCTTCAGCTGGTCCAGAACCTTCAGCTGCTCCAGAACCTTCAGCTGCTCCAGAACCTTCAGCTGCTCCAGAACCTTCAGCTGCTCCAGAACCTAGCATGAAAACCTGCGATGTGGCTTCTTTCCAGCACTACGCAGCATGTTTCTGGAACAGCCTGCTGGAGAACCTGAGAGCTGCAGAGAACACTGATGTCTTTAAAAACCTTCCTTTTTGATAAAGCTTTTAACTAATGTATCCTCTTTTCCTGTCGCAGGGTTTTAGAGCCTAAACTGCTCATTTCTATATCTTTGGCAGGTTGAAATTTCTGCCATGTTCAAACACAGATACACACAGGTGAATGAGACACACACAGTATGTATCAGTATCACAAGTATGTTTCCTAAAAATAGCATCCTGCATCTTCTCCACCTGTTCAGGGAGGCAGGGTGCTGGAGCCAGTCCCACTGAGGGGCGAGGCCACAGCAAAGAGTATCTGCAATGGAAATAATGATATTTCAAGCTGCGGATGGATCTAAAAACCACAGCAGACGTCAAGATCATTTGGAATCAGTCTGAAGTGCAACACGATGAAGCTTCATGACTGGATTTGTTTCTTACTTTAAAGAAACATTAGAGACCAGGAGGTGGAAAAAGCTCTGTTTCCTAAAAGGAACATCAATTCCAAGCTGATGGAACATTTCCAGTTCCCTACTGGGAACTTTCTGAAAGCTGCCAGATACACCAAATATGATGATTTTTGAGTTTGAGATGAGAAAACTGATATTGTTATGATCCCACAATCATCTGTAGTGACCAAAGCTCACCGTGAGGACGCTACCTTAAAACACAGAGCGCATAATCCAGCCTCAGATGGCGTGAATGATGCCCTGAAATTTAAATATTCAATATGTCTTTTCTCTGAATGTAGAGAAAATGTTGTTGCATAACAAAACCTCAAACACAATTTCAAATCCACTTCTCCGAAGTGATTCAACATGCTTAGAATTCCTGCAGTAATCTCCCTTTGACTTTAAAATCTCTCGAATTGGGAGAATAATATTAATATTGATGGAAATAATGGCTCTTCTTCATGAAAAAAATCAAAATACAAGAAGATAAATTATGGCTTTGTGAGAACAAAGGTGCCAGTTTCACAGACGGTTCGTATCAGTCCCGACCAGGACGGTGAATGAGGAGGATTTTTATCAGACCCTCTTAAAACTGTTTCTCAGTGTGATACAGGAAGTTACACAGAATCTTTCAGCAAACAAAGTACTGCACTACCCTGCATAAACCGCCTGTCAGTGTCACTATTTCCTTCTTTTATCAGGTAAAATGCCGGTTCTCATTCATAAAAACGACCCAGCCAGACAGCATCAGTGGAGCCAAGCACGAGTTAAACTACAGACACTGACTAATTCCTGAGGACTGTCTGAAAACTGCATGTTATTACTAATAAACTTTTACCTTCAACAACAGGACATTCTACCAACAACTACCAAGGTCCCAGCCAGAGAAAAGCACCATGATGTGACTAATCGTTTCTGATATACGTACATTATTATTTGTGATATTTTGTGTCTGAGTGACAAATAAATCTCTGCTTCATTCTCAGATAATTCTTCTTTTGGCTGTTTTATAGGTTATAATAATCATTTTGGGACTCTATCTGTTTGCTTTGTGTTATTTTTCATTGATTTTCTGTCTTTTATGCATCTTTTGCAAGTTCTTATTTTCTTTTGTGAATATTTGAGTATATTTTTAACATCTATGCATGTTAGTTTTACATTTTTGTGGATATCTGACTTATCTTTTTTGGTACCTTGTCCATGCACTCTCCTTCTGTACCTCTTTTTTCTAAATTTCTCAGCACACTTGATGACTGTTGCTCTCCACCAGGACTGATTTAGGCTCCGAGGACGATTCAGGACACGACCAGATGGGGATCGAACCACAAACAGTACTGACGGGACTGGAGGTCAGCCCACTGTACCGAGCGTCACAGTCCAGCTCGGCTCATTTCCTGGAAGCCTTTCATGACATTGCTCTTTGTAACACACCTCAATATCTTTACTTATCTGTCTTAATCCAGTTTAGCAGAGCTATCCATGCTCCACGTTTGTTTGGCTGGTCGATTAGGACTGCTTAGCATCTATCTTCTTTTGCTTTGGAGGAGGAAGAGGAGGAGGAGGAAGAGGAGGGGGTGGATAAATAGGTCATACACAACTTCTCTTACCACCCACCTCAAGTTTGGCTTCAAATCTTGATCCAAACATCACAAAGACTTTTATTTGTGAAACTGAATGGCTGTACAGTCGTTGTCATTTTAAATGTATTCTATCTACAGTTTCAGGGACAGGCGGCTGAGTCTCTTCAGTCCGACGTCTCTGCTCTACATGATATTTCAGTCATGACGTCTCTCTCTTCCGGCATCGACTGGATTTCATAAAATCCATTTTTCCAATAGTGTGAAAGACAAGGTCACAGCACACACACACACACACACACACACACACACACACACACACACACACACACACACTCACACACTCACACACTCACACACACACACACACACACACACACACACACACACACACACACACACACACACACACACACACACACACACTCACACACTCACACACACACACACACACACACACACACACACACACACACACACACACACACACACACTCACACACACAGATCGATGATGTGACCGGGGGTAAAACAGTAGAGTTGATCTGAGCCTGAGGTGAGGAGATAAAAAGCTTTTTTTCAGTGTCCAGATCGTTGGTTGGGACTCTCCCTCTCAGAGCAGCTGTGACATTTCCATGAGTTTAAACCACAGTACGAGCTTTGATTGTTCATATGATGGCGTTCCTCTTCAGCAGCAGCAAACAGATCTGATAATGTCACATGTTGAGATTTATAATTAAAATAAATATACTCTGTAAAATGATAAACAACGGATTAAAGTAAAAGGTCGTCGTCGTCTTTGGGATCTCATGAATGAATGGGCCTTTGCAGAATGAAGATGATTTGTTAACTCAGCTCATCAAACTGATGGAACAAAGAGAAGCTCTACCCATCGACAGTCTGATCAGGAAAAGACGATCAAATGTTTGAGAGCGTTTCTTCTGAGTGTTTCTCTGAACAGCGTGAAGCATCAGGGTGAGGATGTGGAGCTAATCAGACGCAGCGTGAACTCACATCACTTTCACATCAGCCACACTTCTCCGTCTGAATCCGCCCAGTCAGACCTTCTCTGGCAGCAGAATATAGATTCTGATCAGGCTTTCATCACAGACACCTGCTGGTGCTTATTATGGAAAACGGAGAAAAGAGAAGGAACCACTGCCTCCAACAGAAGCACCATGAAACACTCAATCACAAACTTAGTCTCCATCAACAGATGGACTTGTTCTCCTGATTGTCTAAATTCATCCCTGACTGGTGCCAGCAGAGCGACTGCTGATAAACAAACGACCCGAGAGACAGAAGATCTGCTGAAAAAACGAACACTTCAGTCTTCTTTTGACCGTTGTTCAAGATAATAATTGTGGCTTTTACGTAAATGAAACAAAGGTTCAGGAGTTTGTCGACTGATATATACATCAAGTTCTATAAATAGTGAGTTTCTGGAACATCCCCCGTTTGGTGAACCATGAAAAACAAATCCAAGAAATGAGGAAATTCAAAGTGAAAAGAATCATTTGCTTTCATTGGAATAGAAACGTGTTTATTTTTGATATGTGTGGATTAATTAGCAGGAAGCAAAATGTTAGAAGTGCAAAATGGATAAAACTATAAAGCTGATTAAACCATATTATAGCCATATCGCAGAGGTTTCTCTGACTGCACTGTTGTGCTGCAATGCATCATGGGAGTTGGGGGTTTGGAGGTTTAAATGTCATTATTGCAGTGCGGCAGTGTTTTTACTGGTTGTGTTGTTTGTGTTTTTGCGGTTCAGTCAGCCTGGTTAGTGTAGCTCAGTGTAATGTTGTCATGACCACGAGTGAGACTGTTCCAGACATGTCAGCTTAAAGGCTGGACACAGTCAACACATCCTGCAGTCAGTCAGAAACACCTCCTCCAGGGAAACAATACTTTAAAATAAAATATACTTTAAAAACACAAAAAACAATGATAAGACAGCCAACATGAAGAAATATAAAAGAATATAACAATGATGAAAAAACAGCTCCAAGCATTAAAAGTAAAAAAAAAAAATAAATAAAAAAATGCAACATGGAAAAGGTTGGAAAAGTGACAAAAACAGTTAAAACAGGTGAAACTTATACAAAAAAAAAAAAAAAATTCCAGAAAAAATTATGATGGCTCATACAGCAACATCTCAAACAGTTAAATCAGATAAACAGCCAAAACAGCTCAGGTAGCAAAAAAAGATTGATCATTATTAAAAATGTACTACGCCCCCCAAAAATCTAAATAAATAGATGAACTCACATGGACAAACTAAAACAGAAAAAAAGTAAATACAAAAAGCTGAAAATGCTACAAAAAAGCCTGTAAAGGGGATGAAAGTATTAAAAATGCTCAAAGCAAATACAATTGTATAAAATAAATACATGAAAAAAAATCTAGGATAGACAAGATACAATTGAAAAACAACAACAACAAAAAAAAAAACCTTTGAAGAGGGCTAATATGGCCAAAGTGGCTAAAGAACTACATTTTTGTCATTTCAGCAATAAAATGGAGTTTTGTTCCATGACGCTGAAGTGGTTCCAGAAGGATAAATATGCTTCACAGCACTGAATAACTTTGTTTCGGTGTGAAATGGGTTAAAATGATTGTTTCTTTCTCCTAAACTTCTCAGACTGCAGTTTCATACTGACAGATTTTAAAGCCCGAACCTCTTGATAAAAAGTCTTCTTTTGTTTGAACTATGCAACATAGAAATTTTAGGAATTTATTTCAAGTGTACTCTGATTTTTTTTAAATCCCCAAATTGTTAAAGTTACTACAACAACTATAGTTTCATGTAGTAATTTGTCATTTATTTATTGTAGAAAATATTGATAATAGATGATTTACTGTGGTATAAAATTTGAAAATGAAAGATTTGATGCCTGAAAGGCTGATTTGATTTTTGCAGGTAAGGTTAGCTAAACGTATCAGTGAACTCTTATTTTATGGTCCCTGCAGGTCTCCATGTTCAGTCAAGATTTCAGCGTGAAAGCGTCCATGGGGTGAGTGTGTCAGAGGGCGTTTTTCAGGTGTCAGGGGTAAATACAAAAAGTGTGTGCTGAACTATTTCATCAGGTCTTCTGTGACGGTCAGCAATATTAGTTTGGAGTAAAAATGAACAAATGATAAAAAAAGGCCGAAACAGCAAAAAGAGCTTGTGTCTTACCTTTTGCTCCAGCTGCTGCTGAAATTCAGATTTCTGTGTTTCTACCAATGTCGGTCTCTTCTGCTTTATCTTATTCCTGTAATTCCCCTTTTATACCCCAACCCACCCCCATCCTGCTCTCTCTCTCTCTCTCTCTCTCTCTCTCTCTCTCTCTCTCTCTCTCAGTGCCAGCAGGGGGCATGTGGAGCCAGTGCGTGGGCTGCAGCCAATCAGCAGCAGCTTTGGTGACATCTGTGGCACACACATGTTCAGCTTCACACCCTCACTGTGACACACACACACACACACACACACACACACACACACACACACACAGACACACACACACACACACACACACACACACAAACGGAAGCACATCTGCCATTTGCCACCATGTTATCCAACATATCAGAGGATTAGTGTTTCCTTTTTATGTGGCATTGAAACTCATTTCGATAATCTCAGAATATGTGCTTATAGCAACGCCAGCATTTCTGTCTGTGACGTCTGTTTGCAGCTTGTTTTCGTCTTCATAGAAAACACACATGAAATCTAGTTATATAATAAACTGACTGAAAAATGTGATATCACACCAAATGTTGCTTTATATAGAACATTTACATGAATAGAAGAAGAACATTCGTCAAATAAGAAATTCCTCCATATTGTATGTCCATTTGTTGAAATTAAAATCAACCTTCATCCTGGCTTTAATCAGCCTCATAAAAACACATTCACATCATAATCCACAGACTTTCTGACTTGCTTCTTCAGCTGAGGTACACTGCTGTCTTTGCTTGTCCAGAAAACAAAGATAATCTGTCTAGGGGAGCAGAGGACAGCTGTCCTACGCTGCAGCGTTTACTGCAGAAACAAAAGAGATTATAGCAGCGGCTCCATGCGGCACCCTCCACTGGAGATCTCCAACCATTTTGCCCAATGGTGGTTTGAAAGGTGCTCTTCATTGAGGTCTGACATTTTCTAAAAGACCCAAAGAAGATCTCGATGATGGACTGATGGCGGATGATGGGGGAGTGAAGGGGGAAGGGCGGTTGACTGATGGTGGACTGATGGTTGAGATATGGTGGACTGATTGTACTATTGTAACTGTAGTATTATTATATGATGGGGTATGTCATTTCAAGTAATTTTTAGTAAATCTATGCTGTTATAACCAGCCCCACTGTTAATCATCATCGGCGGTCACTCGTAGTCGAGTATGACTGTCCTCCCTCTTGGCTCTTGTGGGTCTTCAGGTGGGCATAGAGGCCGATTCTGGACCCAATTATTCTGCTGGAATGTGGGCAGGGGAATGCGGTGGCGGTGGGTTTGGATTGGGCCTGTCTGGTGGTTGCTCTCTCCTTCCTCAGTCTGCGTTTGTCTTGTGCAGCATGAAGGAGGTCAGCATTGTGCTGTGCGACACCCTCACGGACAATATTCCTCCAGGTCCCCCTGTCGGTTGCCATATCTTCCCAAGCTTTCAGGTCTATGTGGCACTTCTTTAGGTTTGTTTCTATTGTCCTTGAATCTCTTCTTCTGGCCTCCCGGAGCTCGCTTCCCTGCAGCTAGCTGGGAGTACAGGACTTGTTTTGGGAGGCGGGAGTCAGGCATTCGGACAGCATGGCCGATCCATCTGAGCTGGTTCTGGGCAGCGGTGGCAGTGATGGTGGGGATGTTCGCCTCCTCCAGGACGCTGATGTTGGTGAGTCTGTCCTCCCAACTAATCCTAAGGATTTTTCGGAGGCATCTCTGATGGTGTGCCTCAAGTGCCTTTAGGTGCCTTGCTGTATGCGGTCCAGGCTTCTGATCCATACAAGAGAGTGGGGAGCAGCACTGCTTTATAGACCAGGATTTTAGTATTCACTTGGAGAGCGCGGTTCTCAAAGACTCTCCTCCTTAGTCTTGAGCTGGCCCTGCTGAGGCGGCGGTGTACTTCATCATCAATGACAGCCTTCGATGAGACGAGGCTGTCGAGGTATGGGAGGTGGTCCACATTTTCCAGTCAGATGTTATCAGTAGAGATGTTTGGAGATGTGGCGAGCGGGCTGCAACTCGGTGGTGGTTGGTGGAGTATTTTAGTCTTTTTTATATTGACGGCCAGACCGAGCTGTTCGTATGCTTTGGCAAAAGCAGACAGGATGCGCTGAAGGTCCTCTTCTGAGAGGCTATGAGAGCATTATCGTCTGCAAACTGCAGCTCCATGATGGATATGGTGGAGGTTTGACCTTTAGCTCTGAACTGATTGATGTTGAGAAGTTAACCGTCGGTTCTGTACAGAATTTTGACTCTCGGGGGCAGATGTTGGCTTGTGAGATGGAGAACAGCAGCAACATAGATGGAGAATAGTGTTGGGGCGATGACACATCCCTGTTGGACTCCCGTGTCAACTCTGAAGGGTTCTGTTTCGTCTCCACTGCCACTGAGTACAGAGGCAGACATGTTGTCATGCAGCAGTCTCAGTACCCCAATGTATTTTTCTGGGCAGCCAGTCTTTGCCAGGACCAGCCAAAGGGCCTGACGATTTACTGAGTCGAAGGCTTTGGTGAGGTCTATGAAGGCCATGTATAGTGGTAGATTTTGTTCCCGGCATTTTTCTTGCAGTTGGCGAGCAATGAAAATCATGTCTTTGGTGCCTCTACTTGGGTGAAATCCACTCTGGGACTCGGGAAGAGTGCTCTCTGACAGGGGGCTGAGTCTATTGGCCAAGACCCGAGCAAGGGCTTTCCTGACGGAGGACAGGAGAGAAATGCCACGGTAATTCCTGCAGTCAGCCTTGTCCACCTTTTTAAAGATGGAGACAATCAAAGCATCCCTAAGCTGTGCAGGGATTTCCTCTTCTTCCCATATTTTCAGAACCAGGGCATGGATGTGCTTCAGAAGATCAGGGCCGCCTTTCTTCAGGACTTTTGCTGGGATGCCGTCAGGTCCAGCTGCCTTGTTGTTTCTCATCTTCCTGATGGCGTCCTGTACTTCATCCAGGCTGGGTGCTTCTCCCATGCTTTCCTCTATGGGCTGTTGAGGGAGTTGATCAAGGGCCTCCATCTCAGGAGTGGTCTCCCTGTTTAAGAGGTCCTTCCAGTGCTCTTTCCACCTGTTTGCAATTGCGTCCTTGTCCTTCAGAAGCAAGAGTCCATCTTTAGAGCGAAGGGGGGTTAGGCAGCGGTGACTGGGCCATATACCGCTCTTGTGGCATCAAAGAAGCCTCTCGCGTCTCCAGAGTCAGCAAGCTGCTGGATCTCCAGAGCCTTCTTTGTCCGCCACTGATTCTTCAGTTTCCTAACTTGTGTTTGCATGGCTGCCTTCGCTTTGGCATGGGCTGCTCTTTTAACCTTGCAGTGAATGTTATTTTGCCAGGTGTAGGGCTGTCGCGATTGAGAAATTTCCCCTGCGATATGTCAGGGCGGCTCAACATCGCGATTTGCAATATAAACGCACCATCTTTTCTCTTTTTTTTCCCTCTCTATTTAGCAAATTCGTTTGTTGAACCGCTGTCAAAATCTCATGATTAAATTCCCGAGACGTAGCTGCTGCAGTACAGAGCCTGTCAACGTTGTTTTTTTTTCAACTTTTGTTGAAATGAGCGCCGTGGCTCTGCGTGGCAGGAGGCGGCGGCAGCTGCAGCTTCACAGCCGGATCTTAGGGCCCGGTCACACCGCCCGAACTTTGCTGGAGCGTCCCTGGAGCAGTGAAAAAAATCCATCACCGCTCGTAACCGTTCACCACCGTTCACCACCGTTTAACAGAATTTGGCCTCTGTTAAAGCAACGCCGTGTACGCTCGGCCACCGCTGATGTTATCGGAGGGGCCCTCCCACCACTCCGAAAGTTTTGAGCTGCACAAAATATTCAGAGCGGTGAGGAGCGTTGAATTTTCCGCCCCGGCAACGTTCACCCCTGCTCCACCAACGCCCAGTCCAAGCTTGACACCGCCAGACGCAAGTTCGTGGACGCTCGGGTCCGCCAGGCCAACGCAATCTAGGACGCTGGACCACCGCTGCTTCGCTGCGCTGCCCGGGCGGCGATTAAACGTTGCACAAACGTCGGTGGAGCGGTGGGAAGTGTTTTACGAGCGGACACGGGGTTGGTGGAATAGTGGAATGGAATAATAAATGAAAAAGGTTGAAGTAATATATATAAAACAGTATTTTTTTCACAGTTGTTAACACCAGAACAGCCATGACGTTCTGACAGACCGGCTGGGTTTTTATAATTCAAATAAATCTGTTAAAAATAATTCCCCTGTCCTCTAATTCTTTGACTTTTCCTAAATATGTGTTTTGCATGTTTTTCTGAAGCAAATAAGGTTTCTGAAGCAAATAAGGTCCTAACAATGACACACATAATATTACAAAGCATTCATACCTCCAAAAGATAAAAAAGACGAACTTCGCCTTGCTTGTTTCTGCTATTGATTTGCTTTGGTTCATATGCGGCATCTGAACAGGGAGCAGCTCTGACAGCAGACAATCAGACAGATGGCCAAAAATATCAACCAAATCCCCCCAAAAAAAGACAATAAAAAGAGGCATAAGAGATATAATGTGGAAGAAGCGGAGACGTGTCGGACATCAGCGATCTTGACTGGAGTGAAGAGGATGCAGCGCATGGAAGCGCTCAGCGTCACCTCCAGGTATAGAGAATTACTGCAGGCTACTGTCAGTTTACAACTAAATAATAACAACATAAAATGGTGTAAAAAAATAAATAAATAAACGAATGTAATAAAATTAAACACAACAGCGAACACGTAGTTGACAGCAGGAGCACTGCAGTGTCTCCAGAGGTGCCAATTACAAATTCGGGTCAAATATTATTTCCTCCATCAAAACACAGCAAACCATGTGTTTTTCGTTTCCAAAAATTAATTTTAGAACGAACACATTTTCTGAATAAATCCCTTTGTCCTGTGGAGCCTGCAGTCCCAGAATCAAATGAGCAGGGTGAGGACGGACCGTGTGGGGGGGTGTCCGTCCTGGTGCGCAGCCAGGGAGACTTACTTTACTAATTTTAATATTTTCTTGATTATTATTGACAGTTAATAATACAACTATTTTGTGTGTGTTGGTGTGTGTGTGCGTGTTATCAGGGAAACGAGTGCCCGGAGTGTGAGAGGTGACGCTGCGCAAATGCGCACTGTAAAAAGTTAAATACATTTTAAAACCTGATTTGAGGCATTAATAAAGCAAGATATGCTCAAAACTTTCGGAGCGGTAGGAGGGCCCCTCCGGTAACATCAGCGGTGGTCGAGTGTTTACAGCGTTGCTTTAACGGAGTTGATGTTTAACGGAGTTGAGTTAATGCGGTGTTGGATGGCCCATCATGCACCGCGGTGGGCTTCGTGACATCGCGATATTTCATTTTTGCGATGACCGCGACAGCCCTAGCCAGGTGATAAAATTTTGCCGCTTGATGTCGATGAGCTGTTGGATCTCGCTGTCATTCTCGTCAAACCAATCCTGATGTCTCCGCTTTTTATGACCGAGGATGCTTTTGCAGGAGTCCACGATGGCAGTGGAAAGTGTGCTCCAATGTTTTTCGGTATCCTCTGGGTACTGTTTGGGCAAGGCTGCCCTAAGAGCATCCTGCAGCTGCTGCTGGTAGATGGTGTCATCCAACAGCGCAATGTTAAGCTTTGGCCGGCTCTGTCCTTTCTGCAACCTTCTTTTCCGCGATAAGTGGATAGATATGATGGAGCGAATGAGGCGCTGGTCAGTCCAGCAGTCATCTGCACTGGTCATTGCTCTGGTGTTAAGAACATCATGGCGGTCTTTGGAGCGGACTATGATGTAGTCAATGAGATGCCATACCATAGTAAATCTATGCTGTTATAACCAGCCCCACTGTTAATAAACCCCACAGCACAAGAACCTTTCCATTAAACTTTACTTCTGATCTTGATACTTTAAAAACCCACTTTAAAATGTTCTTAAAAAAAAGAAACCTCAAAGCTAAGCTGGGTTTTTTTTTTTTTTTGTCAGTTTACAGGGATTAAAGTTCTCCGTCTGTAGACAAATTTCCGTCAGTTGGAATGAGGGAGGGAAAAAAAAGTTACACGTGCATTTGTTGTGATTGAGTTTTGACTATGGAATTAATGACACTGGTGTAAACCAATAAAGCCAGCTAGAGCCTTGCTATTAGCCAATCAGAAACAGAGGAGGGCGGCTTCACCACTGCCCCCCAGAGAAGGATCTGGAGCTTCTCTCAGCCATTCCGCGCCAGTGATGAAAAAAAGTGCGAACGGGTCCACTGGTATGAGGGGACAATGTAACCAGAAAATATAAAAAATTAAAAAAGTACCCCCTCCTCAGCTGGCCGGAGAAGCGGGGCTTTGGTGCCGCTAATGCACAAAGGAAACGTCCATGACGCGGTAGCGGCGGCCCAGTGTATAGCAGGCCATTATGGTGTGTTTCCACCGGACGCGTTTAACGCGACTGCATCCGCGCGACAAATGACACTGCACCACTCTAGAGGCACGAGTTTTATCGCTGGTGTGTGAATTCCTTCGCGAGACGCGTCACGCTGGTACAAATATGTAACACAGAACATCCTGCAGAAACATCACAGCTCCTCATCACGTCTCCTGCACAGCAGCAGCGGGCAGGATTCTTCTTCCTGTGTGCACCCGGCTGTCTGTCTCTCTGTGTGTGTGCGCACGCACACACACTGATCGATGGTGCGGTTTTTGTTCTTTTTTGTTTTTATGACTGTTTTTACTGTTCAGCACTTTTCGTTGTTTTTATGAATATGAGAAATAAAGATTGAGACTGAGATGCTCCTCCTGCCACCGTCGCTGCTCTATTAGTTAGAATGAGGAAGTCAGCTCCAGCTGCGGCCGAGGCGCCGGCATCGCTTCAGGCTGCCTGCTGCCCGCCGGAGGCGGTCTGAGCTCGGTGAGTTCCATCGTCTTCTGCAGGAGCTGCGCCTGGATGGCTGGTTCCAGCGCTGCTTCAGATTGACGCCCGGTTTCCACCAGAGGCAGTGAACAATTGAGATCGTGCACGCCGCTCGCCTTGGCATCATGCCAACTGTTCTGCGTGGTCGGAGTCCTGCTGCCCTGCGTCAGCACGTCCGTGAAGACCTCCACGCTGATAGGCTGTCCTGGCGCCAATTCGCTTGAAAAGTTCAATTATTTCAACTTGAGCGATGAGCGACGAGTGATGAAGCGGCGGGTGGCGGGCTTCGGGCGGCGAGTGGTGGGCGGGGCCGACTGGCAGCGCAAGTCGACGGGCACGCGGATTTTTCGCTGGAAACGCTTGCCGCCGGCCACCCGCCGCTCAAGATTGAGTGGCAATCGCGTCATTACATTGACTTTGTATGTAATCTCATCGCACGAAAAATTTGCATCATCAAGATCCATCCTCTGCTGGAGTCAGAGCACCAGGAGCCTCCCAAGCCTCCTCCTCAGCCTCCTCCTCTGCTGGAGTCACAATTCCTAGACCCTCCAAAGCTTCCTCTTCAGCTGGACTCACAGCAACAACAAAGAAAACCCAGAAACGAACAGCGGCCGTTCTTGAATTATTTGGTTTTACCTCCAAAAAACAAAAGAAATAATTCAAACTTGTGTTTCATTCTGTCACTATTGCACTTTTGTTAATTGTTCTGTCCTTTTCCTGAGGAATAAAACCTGAACAGAAAAATAGATGGTTACTTGTTTGACTGCATTACAAACTGAGTCAAGCCCATAGATTGTATATAAATGGACAGACCTTTCGTGACGTCACCCATAGAGTTCCCAACCGCCGTTCTGAAGACTTCAGCGAGTCCAGCAGGACGTCTCCACATTGAATATTTGAAACCAGATGTAAACGTGATTGGTCCCGCCCGTCACGTGACCGCATCACGTGGACAGAGGAGGAGCTGTGATAGGGCGATTTATGCAAAACTTTAACTCATAATATAAAATCAACAGATGATTTATGTGAAAATCAGAGTCTGGTGAAGCAGCACGGTTATAGAAACTAGTGATAGAGACCAAAATACGTCCTGAAACCGGGCGCTTTATATGTTTATTTGCACTCTGAAAATCGTCATTTTTGAATGGGTTCCAATGAGACCGGGGCTCTTTTTGAAACCAACATCATCGCCCCCTGCTGGAATCTCTCTGGAATTACAGCTTTTTTGCACTTCCGCATTATCTTCATGTTTGATGAGCGGAGGTTGGCGCTTGGTCGAGCCCTGCAAAAAGCATCAGTTTAATTGAATAGAACAAAAAATTTAATTTAAAAGCAAACAACAATAAATAAACCGCTTAAAACAACTTAAATGCTGTATTGGAGAAACTGAGGGACTCATACAGCATTTAACCTTTTTTCTTGAAATCTTTGGGAAACTATTGCGCAAAAAAGATGTCATTCTTAATTTGTAGTGCAGCATATTGGGGAATATGAACTGGCCTCGAAAAAAAAAATTCAGTCAAAAATATTTTTTGCTTTAATCCCTGCAGTTTAACACTTGTGAACACACACACACACACACACACACACACACACACACACACACACACACACACACACACACATTACACTATCCCCAAAGAACTCGTGGAAAGAGAGAGAGACTGTCTGGAGGGAGGAGAAGGTCTGCAGACAGAAGTGAAAAAGTAACTAATCGCTCCGGCGCCGCCCCGCGATTCAGAAACAGAAAAAAAAAGGCTAAATAAACTTTAATACTTAAAGATAATGGACTGACAATGTATGTGCTTAATTTTCTCTAAATAAACCGTAATAAAGGAGCAGATAAACAGTCTGTAGAGCCGGAAAAGCTTCTCGAGGCTGCGTGGATCACCGCGCCTGCACGAGATGCGCACAGCTGAGCTCAAAATGTAGCATGGGAGACAGCGCGTCCGCATCGGTGGTGCGCGGACCTTCCAAAGCGGACGCGGAAACGCGTACATGTGAAGCATGGACGAGCCTTAACACGCTCCTCCATGGTCGTAGTGCTTCTCTTCGGACCGGTTCCAGCTCCCTGGCCGACGTCACCATGGACACGCTCTATGATTGGTTTGCCGCAAAATCGCGACGCGCCAAAGTTCAGATTTCCCAACTTCAGCGTCGGACGCAAAATCGCGACGCGTAGCGCCAACGCCCCGACGCGCCGCACGACGCGTCGTGACGCGTCGTGACGACGCGCCGCGTCCGACGCGTTGCGTCTCATCGCAGCTGGAACGCGCGTTCCCATTTGTTTTCACGTGTCTTTGACGCAAAATCGCAGACAGCACTTGGCGGTGTGAACGTAGCTTAACGCTAAAGCTAAAGCTGACAATTGGAAAACAAAATGAATGAAAGTCATTGAAAAGTTTACACAGACGTCTTTCTTTTAAAGTGAGCCCTCAGCTTTGGTGAGTGAAAACACATTTTATCAATCTTATGTATCTTATATGAACACGCGCTTTGTTGAACTCTGTTTAGCCGTTACAGCTAATGCATGCTAATAGCCTCTGGCTGCACCCATGACCTTGCTCGACCAGGTGTTTTCACATAGAAACGAAACTGGATAGTTATTATTATTTATTATTACATACCGTAAAAGTTAAACACTTTGTCTATTTTTATTTTTGAATCTGAAAACTGTTATAAAGCAACACTCTTAATAATTTTCTGAGTGCAGCTATATTTGTGTTTACATCGTGGAGAGTGACTTTCTAATCAACCCTGTGGGGTCAAAGGTTTGTTCTCCAGTATCTCAAACACTTTAAACACATATGTTGTTATTGAAGCATATTTAGAGCTGAAGAAGCAGCAAGTTAGCAGCCTCCTCATAAAAACTGCTGTGTCTGTACTAAAGTCTGACAAATAAAACCATTTCTTTAACAATCTTTACTTTTAGAAAAAAAATCTGCAGGCAGTGGAGAGATTATTTCCTATTAAACAACAGTGGATATAATCATGAAAATAAATACACATCTGCACTTTTCCATTTTTTTCCAAATTATAGGTATTTGAACATCCATATTATTATAGTTATTATAAAGATATTTTTATTACTTTTCCAATGTATATAATGAAAGCATTGTAGAAAAACAAAGTCACCTCATTCTACACAACAGTGAGGAGAAAATCCCATATGTTGAAGACACAAACAAAAGAAAAATCAGTAAGAGAGAGAAAATAAAAGCATACAAGTAAATATGGAAAAAAAATCCAATAAAATAATAATAATAAACAAAGTGGCATTGGGAGGTCCTTCTGTGTCCCCTCTCCACACTGATATCATTCAAACAGGACTCCAGCTTTGATAAAACAACCGAGGTTTGTCCTGAAGCCAGGAGGTGGTAGTATGATCTCTGTGAGATCTCTGTGAGATCTCTGTGAGATCTTGCATTTATTACGCTATCTGGAAAATGTTGGGTTACGTTGATTTAATTCCATAGAGGTGGTGTAATCTGGAGTCTGTGGATACATTTAAATAGAGATTCCTTAACTTTGTTGATTTAAAAACAACCAGAAGAGCTCAACCATACACCCTCCCACTGAGCATCTGAGGTTCTCTGAGATGTCTCAGAATTCAGGATCATTCTGAGTTTGTTATCAACATTATGAAAGATTATTTTAATTTAAAAAAGGTTTTAAAATCAATTTTATTGCAATTAGTTCCAAATATTATATTAGAAACACCTGAATATTGTAAACTGTAAAGCTGTAATTACAGGATTGAACCACTAGAGGTCAGACTGAGACTGAGGAACGAAAAAAAACTATCCGCTTCTCGAGATCCTCTGAAATGACAGCGTGATGTACTTTCACTTCAGTCATAGTAACAGAGGCCAAGCTGCTGACAGAATTAATCTTTTTCTTTGTTTGATCAGTTAAAAAAAGAGTAACGTGTTATCTGGATTAAAGTCATGCATTTTACACTGATCTGGCTAAAAACTGCAGTGATGAGTTCAGTACGCTGAGCTCAGATCTCTGGAGCGCCAGATTGAAACTTTCAGAGCACATTTGGTGACTCTTCATTGAATAAAGTGGTGCAGTTTTGCATATGTTGAGGAGAACAAGGTGGATTTCCTCTCCATAATGCTGACAATATGAAGAGTGTGTCAGAAATGGGATTTAATTTGACTTTAACCCTTTGACAGTGACCATACATGCATTTACCACAAACGTTCTTGTTTCTTTAAATAAAACCATGATGAATTAACGGCATGTGGAAAACACATCAACTCTCATCTCAGAAAAAAACACATTAGGAATTAGGAATTTACTTGTTAGTAAATCCAGTATGAATTTATCCAATTTAAGATGTTTTTAGAAATTGTGAAACACGAAAATAACATAAATACCTCAAATTAATGTCATTTAAAGGCGTGCCCTTCAAATAATTAACTCTCCAAATGCCCCCGTTCCCCCGCTCTTGCTGCAGCCCCTCACAAAAAGCTTTTTGGATCTGCCCCTGCTGCAGCCCCAGCTGTGCCCTACACCTGCTGTTTGGACCAATCAGAGGCCGCGGTTTCCAGATGGGCGGTCCCCCGCAGGAGGACTCAGCTGTGACAAAGCCCCCCCAGCCCAGTCCAATCAGCTGATCCCTCCAGGAGGTCTGACAGGGGGCTTGTGCCAGCATGCCGGTGAGGAGGGGCCACGTGGCCCCCCAGAACACCTTCCTGGACACCATCATCCGCAAGTTCGAGGTGCAGAGTAAGTACAGGGTCCCTGACCACACCTGCAGCGGTGGGGGGCTTTCGCTTCCATTTGACTGTTATTACCAGACTGTTTCCCACTTCGTGCGATTTCACTGTGGTTTCCTCTTCAGGAAATGATTTGCTTGCTTCCATTATATTTGCTATTCATTATGAATTAAATATAAATTAAGCATCTTCTTAACTAGTGAATCATCCTGAAATAAATCTGCTTTCCTTTTTAATATAATATATCACTGACATAATGATTATTTCTACTCAGAAAGTTTTCAGCATTTTTAAATTAAAATTGTGACATATGATGAATGATGTACTCTGAAGCATGTCAGTGATCACATAAGAATTATCACAGCGGCTTCAAAAAGGGAGCACACAAACATTTACAACAGATTTAGAAACAATTCAAAAATGTTGAATTGATTGGTTATGATATGGCTTTTTGTAGATGAAATTCAAACCTAATTATGTCAAATGAATGTTTCTGTGGCTCCAGACCTCACTGCTCTTTCTCTCTGTGGACCCAGTTTGTAGTTTATTGTCATGCTCCGGAGTTTTAACCTTCTGCCCTGTAGTCAGGAGATGAAATGTGGACGTAATGGAGTAAAATGCATCGTTCAAGAGTTCTGCTCTTTCTAATGTTTTGGAGATTACATATATTGTTTTGCAGCAGGCTGGGAGATGGCTGGTAGAGAAGTGTTTGCTTTAACACTTACACAATGAGAGGGATTATTCTCATCCAGAAAGTGAACTTTAAATATGGAGGAAATATGTTACTGCTGTGACACAAATGAATTTTTCTTATCCAATAAGAGCTCATTGAAGGGAATGATAGATTTTTTTCTCATTCAGAACGGTGGTGTGCTGGTGCAACTTTTGCCTTCATATCCCAGACTGGTGCTTTTCCAAGTGGAAATCTTAAATTTACTGAAACTTCTGCATTTCTCTGTACAGTTTTTTTTTTTTATTCTTAAATTCAAAGTGCTGGTCTCCATGTTTTGACTCACGAGGGAGCTTCTTCTTTTCACAGTTGTTTTGCATCTCATGAACATAGAGAGATATTATTAAGATATTTCAGATAGTCGTCTTGCTCTTCTGGCAGCAACGTGAAATGATCCTGAAATGTCTCAAAGAAAATAAAGCGCAATCTGAAATCCTGTCGCAGTGTTTTTCGTCTGAACACTTTGGATTATCGCAGCAGGTTGAAATTCACTGTCTTTGTTTAGTACTGATGCTAAAGCTGTTAAACCCGTGAGCCATTAGAGTGGAAACCATTGAACACTGGCTGATCTGACACCCGTGCCACTGCAAAACGAGCGTCCTCATGCAAAGTGAGCATTACCGAAAACATTGACATGACCTCCCATAACCAGCGTTAATGTCTGAGCAGCTCAGCAGCAGCTGGAGCTTTTGTTCCCCAATAATCACTCAATATTAACCCTTTATGGGGCATTCAATACTACCCCACACCCGAGAGAGTCACATAAAGGTTTAAAGTCAATGTAAAACACTGCCATGTGGTAGTTGTGCACAAGTAACTCTGAAAATCATTATATTGATGAAAATAACACTTTTTCTTTTTTCTTTTTAACCATTTCCGGTTTTCAAAGTCCAAGCTAAATAAATTTCTTTGCGTTTTTGTAAAATATTTTCTTTATATGTGTCTAGAAAGCCTCCAGCTCTGAGCCTGGTTCGGCTGGTTTCTTGTTTTTAAGAGTTTCTTCCTTTACACGGTGTTTTTATTCTTGCTCATGTTGAACTGTTGAGTACATCTCTATAAAAGTTGAATTGAATTTGAACTACAAAAGTATACACCAAATATAGTGTAATAAAAGCATTGAGCAGTGCAATGCCTTGGTTTTTGTTGGTGTTCTTGTTAATTTAGAATAAAATGCAGCAGGTGAACTGACTAGACGGAAACAAAGAGGGCAAAACATCATTATCTCTTATGTTCACTTTCCAGATTACTTGTCAGCTCAGTTCTTCGAGTTTTCCCAAAAAACCTGCACGGTTCTCTCACCTGAGCCTTCTTTTATTTCCTGCGCAGATCGAAAGTTTATCATCGCCAACGCCCAGGTGGAGAACTGCGCCATCATCTTCTGTAACGACGCCTTCTGTCAGATGTGCGGCTACACCCGGGCGGAGGTGATGCAGAAGCCCTGCACCTGCAGCTTCATGTACGGGCCTCACACCAGGAGGCCGGCCATCGCCCACATGGCCAAAGCTCTGCTGGGGGCCGAGGAGAGGAAGGTGGAGATTTCCCTTTACACCAAAGCAGGTAGGGAACGACACTCAACGTCACGCCGGTGACACATTAACAGCTGTGTGATGAAATTCCAGGTATAAAATGATAGAACGCTGCCCTTCAAACCTGCTGCTTGGTAAGAAAGACCCTCAGCTCCTTTTAAACTGTAAAAGCAAAGCAGTCAGCAGAGCAACAGAGTGTGAAAATTGAAAATGAAGAGTTAACACAGTAGAGACACAGAGGGGCGACGCTGAAAGAGAGAATCAGTGCAGCCCAGGATTAGTGCAGGCGTACAGTGTGACCGTGAAGGACGAGTCAGCAGGACATTCACCACATATAAAGTTGTTATGGAAAAGCTGGAGAACTCTCACAATAAGTGAAAAGGACATGAGGAAACACACACCTTCTTCAGCCGAGATTTAAAGAAGTAAGGTAGGAAGCTGAACACTCAGGATCCCCCTGCAGCTCTGCAGCCACTCGTGGCTCTTCGGTCCCTCTGCTGCAGCTTTACAGCCTTCAAGGGGAAAACACGACGTCTGCTAACAGACTGGCTTTCACTGCTAACCATACGTTTGAGTCAGAATCAGGAGAACATGCTGGAGAAAGGCCAAACAGCTGGTCACATGACCCGACGTCTTCACGTGTTTTAAGAATATGAGGAAATGCAGTGTTTTCTGCATTGTGTCATGATATGGGCTTCATAGGGATGAATTATCTGAGCTGGCTTGACTTTACTCAGTGATGAGTCAAACGGGCTCTGTGGGATTTCACTGTTTAACACACAGGCAGATGTATACAGTCTAACCCCGCCCCCTGGGACGAAACACATCTACCCAGCGGTGGTTCCTTGGTTCATATCAGCGTTTTGCCCTTCAGTTCTTGTGCACACAGAAACAGGAGTACAGCAGTGTCATTGGCAAGCTTTAGGTTTAATGCTACTGCAGTCGATGAAGCGTGGCCTCAGCAGGTAGGGAGAGTGTTCTCTTTGAGTTCTCAGGGGAAAAGGGAAGGTGGAGAACATCATTGTCCTCTGTCCTGGTCTGTTGGACGGAGTCCAGCAGAGGGCTCGGGACATGTCCCTGAGGCGCTCCAGTCCTGAGCTCTGTGGGGAAGTTTGTCTTGGAGCAGATGGAAGGGTGAATGCTCAGGTGGTGCAACATGACGCTAACCTGTGAGAGAGGATGCTGGATGGTGTCAGCGCTGAGCTGTGACTATTGACCATGGAACCCATCTCTGATTTACCTCCCAACAAAGGCTGTGGCTCAGAGGGGAGGGAGGAGCGGCTGCTGATAGGAGAGCCTGATGTTTGGTGTGGGAGTCGTTCTCAAGGTCAGTCCAGGGAGTCGGGACCAGGAGGAAAATAGGATCATTTGTTTTCATTACAGCACAAGTTCCATATCGGCTTAAAGATATTATAAACTAGTGGATTAGAGATGAATGGAAGGAGCCAACAGATTATCCCCTTCTCACACACACTGTTGTGTTTTCATCACTCCAGAGGACACGATGGAGCCTGGTTGTTGGAAAGAAGGATTTTAAATTCTTTCGTAGATTGCACATGAAGCCAGTGAAGAGACGCTAATACTGGAGTGATGTGATCTCTCCTGCTGGCTAATGTCAGTCCTCTCACTGCAGCTTTTTGAGTCAGTTGAAGACTTGATCAGCAGTTGGTGAATCACAACAGCCTCCTCTGGAGGTGACAGATGCATGGATCCATTTTTCAGAGTCAGTCTGAGTCAACATGCTCCTGATGTTAGAGGTCCTGCAGTGTTGAAGGAGAAGGCCTGGTCCACAGTAACTCCCAGGTTCCTGACAGTAGTGTTAGAAGTAATAATAATAATAAGTAATGTTATCCAATCATCCAATAGTAGTAAAAATAGAAATAGTGCTTTATTCCCAGAGGGAAATTCTGGAGTTGCTCTGATCTGATATCACTCAGGTTGAAGGAAGTGGAGGTTTGGATGCAGGGAATGAATACAGTCCTCACAGTGACAGGAATGCTAGTGTGTGTGTGTGTGTGTGTGTGTGTGTGTGTGTGTGTGTGTGTGTGTGTGTGTGTGTGCGCTCCACAGCAGATGGTCTGTGATTATGATATCATTAAGGTAGGGAACGTTAGTATGTTTCTGCATTAATCCACTCCAGCGTCATCGCTAACCCTCACCTGTGTCCTTCACCTGTTACAGGTACTCACTCACACAGCCTGCCGCACTGTTTGAAAGACTGCTATTCAACATGAAACATGCACACTAATGAAAATATTTAACGACTCAGTGCATTTCCCAATGCAGGCTGAAGTTGAAGCTGAAGCGGCTGAGTCGATGCTTCTACTGCTGTGCTCCGGTATATCCTTCCATGGAGCACTGTGCATGTGCAGGTCTGTGTATCAAAACATTATTTTAACAGAATGAAAAGAAAAACATTAGGGATGGGACGAGATCTCGTGTCACGAGATCTCGCGAGATCGCAATGCCGCTAGATCTCGCGAGATCCAATGCCGCGAGATTAAGTACGTTTATATAAGGCAAAAACTCTTTATTAACTGGAATATTGACGGAATAATACATTACATGGTGCACAGCCATATAAACACGTGCAAAACCCTGAATGTGCTCATATTCATATTTAAAAACCCGGTCGAACAGGACATGAAATACTGTTCTGCGCATGTTCTATCTGCAAGGAATCTTGGTCTTTTGAGTCCACGAACTACTTGTGATACAGTTTAATTGATACGACGTAAAGAAAATGTGCGGAAACAATCGTTCAGTTCTTCTCTTTTATTGAAAAAACGCTGCATCGCATCAATGAACATTTTGCCACGTTTTACCGGCTCACACTCTTTTTCTAACAACATGCAGAGAGAGCCTGCAGCAGCTGCGGCGCCCTTCTTCCTCTGTGGTGTCTGTGTAAAATAAGGTTGAACATGCAAACAGCGCACCTAGTGGCATGAAGTGCAAATGCAGTCATGGCGTCGTCTGTGCGCCGCGGTTGGAATGGGAATAGGGGAACTAGGCGGCCGCCTCGGGCGCAGTGTACAGCGGAGGGCGCCGTGGCCGGACAAGGGGCACTCCGCCCCGACACTCCATGCTCCGACGCTGCATGTGAGTACCGCGCTGCCCCCCACACCTCAACCCCCCCCCCCCCCCCCCCCCCCCCCCCCCCCCCCCCCGGGTCTCGTGTCGTCTCGATCTCGTGGACTCAATCTCGCGAGACATCTCGTCCCGTGAAATTTGTGTCTCGTCCCACCCCTAATAAGTACCCCCTGTTAGTAGCTGCATGAAGACTAGGGTTGAGCTTAGTTAGTCTCTGGGTACATAGCTAGCGGGAAAGTTTTAATGTTTACTGTGCGCCCGGATATTAACACTGATAATGGCTTCTAAGGCTGATTTTGTTCAGTCTCCCTCGGAGGAGTTGCTGACAGCTGTCAGAGAGCAGCTTCTGGAGCTCGCTGAGCATTATGAGCTCTGTTTGTATCTGTTGACTGTGATGTGGGAGGTTACACGTTATTCTGATGTATATCCGCTGTGCACCATCACAGCTAATCTGTGGTAAAGGCATTCACTCAGTTTATGAGCATATTTGGGATACTGAAAACCATTCAGAGTGACCAAGGGTCAAATTTTTCATTACGCTTGTTTTCAGAAGTGTTGAAGCGGCGTAAGGTCAAGCATAGTCAGGCTTCTGCTTACCACGCACAGAGCCAAGGTGCTCTGAAACATTTCAGCCAGACTCTCAAGTCCTTGTTGCAGTCACACTGCACTGAGATGAATCAGGACTGGGCGTGTGGACCCCTGACGCTGCTCCGGGATGTGTGGCTGGTCGCTGACCCTCCTTTAAAGTTGATTGATTACGTGAATGGTTTTCGACACGGACTACGCGGCAGGGCAGGTGGCTAAGCAGAAAATGGTGAAATCCCAGGCAAAGATGAAACGTTTGTGATTGCTGCTCTGACAGACGCCAGCTGTCTGAAGGTGATCAAGTGTTGGCTTTGCTGCCAGGAGTGGGGTCACCCTTTCAAGCTAAGTTTTTGTGACCTTAGACTGTACTGCATCGGTTGTCTGAACAAAACTACCTGATCTCTACCTAGGGCTGGTTAATCTGTCTGATTTTTCAAATTTATTGAGGTTCTGGTTCGATTACAAACCGATTTTCGATTATTAATGATTCTTGATTCTCAGTTACCGATTGTTTTGCATTTGACAACAGTAACCCAAATGTACTACAAAGCTATTGCACCATCGAAACAGTCGGCTGCCAAATTACTCAACTTCTCTTTTATTGAGCAACAACTCAAAGCACTTTCTGTATTATCAGAATTATTTGTTTTTACTCAACACATGGGAAAAACAGAATAAAAAAACATGGAAAACGTATTTCCTTTGGAGGTAGAACTTTCTGAACAATGCAGTGACGAACACAATACACTAACTTGTGAGTGATCAAGTTCTTCTGAATATTCACTGTTCTGGAACAACCAGATTCTTGTGGAGGAAGACCAGCTGGTCCACATGTTGAGGAGGGAGTGTCTCCGGTGTGCGGACACGATGCCCCCTGCAGTGGAGAACACTCTCTCTGCAGCAACGCTCGTCCCTGGGATGAGTATCGTTTGGCCAGCTTGGACAGGAGAGGATACACATGATGGCTGGTGCTCCACCACTCAGGCGGTCATCAGTGAGCGGAAGTGAAGCGGCCTCCAGATACTTCCACACCTCTTCCTCAGCCCTGGTTTGTGTTGACTTGGGCTGCACTGCGGTGACAACACGAACGGTTTGACCAAGCAGTGCAGTCAGAGGATGGATTGGAGGTAGAGGGCATGGCGGCGCCGTCCTCCTCCAGCTTTGGGATCCATCTCCAACCTTGTCAGTGGTGTCACCCTCCTCCTCACCACCGTCCCCCTCAAGCGCTTCAGCCTCTTGCCTCGCCACCTGACACAGGGAAACGACAAAATAAGACAGGTTAAAGCATTCCTATTTCTAAATTATTAAGAAAATACAAAAGCATCATCATAATTCAGTGGACTTACATTTTAATTTTAAATCCCAAGTCGCATTTTAAACTCGGTAAGCTTTCCCAGTGAGACTGAGGCATTCAGTTTTTTAGTTTTAGACTGGCAATGTTTCTAATGCGAAACATTCTATCCATCCGATAAATGATCATCTGAAGTACACTGTAAAAAAAAGAAAAAAAAAAGTTGCTTTTACAGGAAAACACTGGCAGCTGTGGTTACCAGAGAAATCCTGTGCTGCTGTTTATTTTACGGTGGATAACTTTACAGATGAAATACATAGATTGATTTGCAAGAAATGGAATCACAGCTGAATTAATATTAAAAAACTGTTAATTTTGCGTAAAGATATTGTATATAAATAGACCGTTTCCTATATATCTTGCATGCAATAATAGTTTATTGTGCATCAATAAATTATAAAATTAACAGGAAAATATCAAATAAAAACTAATTCAAACTGGTAGAACCACAGTAAGACTCTGCATTTTAAATGGAGCTGTTCTGTATGTTGTACATAAAATCTACTCATAATATGCTGTATTTTTATGTTTTAATGATTAAGTTATAATGTAAAATATACTTTAATACCTGCAAAATCATTACTACTACGCATAAACCAAATCATGCAAGAAATACATCTTGAGAAAAGACAAAAGAGGAAAATATCACTTTGAGGAAGTTTATTGAACAACTGAATGGATTTTTTTCAGTGTATGCAACATCTAATGAAGCTACATGTTTGTTAACTATAACTGCATCCAAGTTGAAATATTGTAGAAGATTAGTCTCTTAAATCTGTACATTTTTCTGTCACTTAAACTAAAATTAGGTGCCAGGTGCACAACAGCAACCCAGTTCAATCAAAATGAAGTTTACCTGCTAATCTTAACATACACCATGTAAATTTCCAGGTGGAGGGTCTGTCCTCTTCTTGTCTACATACAGTTGTTATTGCTTTGTCTTGAATGTTCCACAGCATGGCATAAAACATGCTTTTCTCCATGGAGATAATGCTGTGATGCCAACAGGCCAGGGGACAGCGTGGAGCAGCCGGCCCCCTCACAGTAAGAATGCATGTTTGTTAAGGTATTAACAAACTCTCCATCTGACTGACACACTGGGACTGTAAGTGAGTGAGTGAGTGCATTTAATTGAGATAGGTACATAATGTATTTATGTTTCAGAATCATCCAATGCAACAGAACGCAACACACACCCTGCTGTAAAGGCTGTCACCACACACACACCTCTGTATAAGCAGTCTAGAAACACAGCAGTAACAGTACTCTGCTGGAAAAAAAAAACCTGTGGAACATTCCTGCAAACATCTTCATAAACTAAGCAGGTGGCTGGCCCTCTACCAGACTTAGTTCAATGTGCACCTTTAAGACTTTAAAAGAAAAAGTGGATATTGCAGTGTTCATTTTTTCAGAAATTTTTGATTTAGTCTTAGTCTAATTTTGCTTCGTCCTCGTCTTCTGAAATTGACCAAGCGCTCCAAAAGTAACAACCGAATACTATCTTGGCTGTGATACCATTGCACTTAAATACAGCAATATAACAATTTTGTTTATCTTCTACAACTATATATATTTGCAGGCACTATTGGTTCCCCTTCCAACGCCGTTGCTTGCTTCACAGTGCAGTGAGGTAGTGAACTGAATACAGAAAATGAAATAATCCTGAGTCTGGTTTGACAACGATTATAACAAGGATCAATGAGCTGTGAGTGCAAGACAAGTGAAATATTTCATAGATCAACAAAATATCTTGTGCTGCTGGCTGCTCTTCAAATAGAAAAAAGAACAAACTAATGACAGCACAGCATTCATTTTTGGCATTTGGTTGTGCACACTACTAGCCCACTACGTTTACTTCACTACATAAAACGCAGTCAATATTTTAGCACTGTAGCAGCAACGTAACAATTCTATTTGCTTTTGTTCATTTTAAGAAAAGCGCTTCGCTTCAAAGTGACCCTTCCTCTGTCGCGTTTTCCTCTTGTGAGATCAGCTGCGACGCTGAACACCCTTTCAGCAAACGCGTGAGAAGCTGGCATAGCTAACAAGTGCACTGCAAAAGGTTTCAAACTGTGATAAAAAAATGTCACTCTTTTCCAGCAAAAAGCCAGTCGCTGTCTCGTCTGTGATCAGATGTGCAGTTTCTTCCTTGTACTTGATAATCTGCTTTTCATTCGCATGTACCGTGCGCGCGCATGGTACCTGCTTCCGGGAGGATCAGCCACCCGTGACCATTTGGCTCGTTCTAATTGAATTTCTGCCCAACTGGTCCCACACAAAGAGAAGCTCTGATTGGATCTCACATCTGTTCGTCCCACCCTAACATTTTTGACTAACATGTCAGAGACATGGAGACAACTTTTCGTCTCCGTCATTATGCATACACTTTGCGTGTAGTCTAGTCTTCCTCTTCGTCCTTGAAAAAGCTTCACTGACGAATATTTTTCAACTTAGTCTCAGTCTACGAAATTAACACTGGTATATTGTGCCTTAATAACCATAATACACATTGTAGATTTAACAAAGCAAAAACTAAAAGTATCTCTTCTCAAACAAGCAGTCAGCGTCCACAGAAAGAGGCCATATTCAGGTTTGACACCCCTCGTGATCAGAGAGAACCTGTATCAGGGTGAGGACGCGAGGGTTCACGCTGAGACGACGCTTACAGTTTTTGTTTTTGACTTTGGTTCCTTTTTCCGGGTTTATCGAGAAGAAACACCTGTAGAATAAAAGCATATTAAGCATTTTAATTGGCTAGTTTTAAACAAAAAGACAAAATATACATAGTCATGGACAACAATGTTGGTTCCCCTCAGGAAATGCTAACCCACACCCAGAGCCAAGGCTAAGAGTCATACCCAGACCGTACTCACCTTGGAAGAAACTCCAGAGTTGAAGCCAGCTCAGACGGATAATGAACGTTGAAACAATAACAACATGCTAAGTTCATCAAACAAAAACGGCCACTCCTCTCTAAGGTATCTGACACTTTTCCCCTGGTTGACATGTTGACACGGTGCGTAAAAACTGGACTTCATCAGACATTTTCCCTCCTCTGGGTTGGCGTCAGAGTGCTGGAACATTGCCTGAAGCTTTTCCATCTTCTGCTGCTGGCTTTCCTGAGTTTCTTCACGGTACAGAAATTTTTACATTCCATTTAATGCATCTGTAAGTGTCCTGCATCGCTGCTCTCTCTTCTAATGGGTTCTGATCTGTGTCTGAGTCATCAGCCTGATGTTTTCTTTTTCTTATTTTCCGTGTCGAAGTGCGTCTCACATTTTCGATTCTGTTTTGCAACTGTTTGACAAGGGAATGGTAGCCTGTTCCAACAATATCGCCCCAGCTTATTGTGGTGGGGGAGTTTGAGAGCCCGCATGACCCCAGGAGCTCTGTTGCCGGGGGGCTTTATGCCCCCTAGTAGGGTCTCCCATGGCAAACAGGTCCTGAGTGACGGGCCAGACTGAGAGCAGTTCGAAAGCCCTTATGAGAAGAGAGACAGCAAAGATCGTTATGTCGCCCGGTATGGCGCAACCGGGGCCCCACCCTGGAGCCAGGCCTGGGTTTGGGGCTTGTAAGCGAGCGCCTGGTGGCCAGGCCTTTGCCCACGGGGCCCGGCCGGGCTCAGCCCAAAGGGGTGACATGGGCCGACCCTCCGGTGGGCTCACCACCCGCTGAGGGAACCGTAGGGGCCGGGTGCAGTGTGGATTGGGTGGCAGCCGACGGCAGGGGGCTCGGCGACCCGATCCTCAGACACAGAGACTGGCTCTAGGGACATGGAATGTCTCCTCGTTGGGGGCAAAGGAGCCTGAGCTTGTAAGGGAGGTTGAGAGATACCGGCTAGATATAGTCAGGCTCACCTCCACGCACAGCCGGGGCTCTGGAACCCAACCTCTGGAGAAGGGCTGGACTCTCCACTTCTCTGGCGTTGCCCGCGGTGAGAGGCGGCGGGCTGGTGTGGGTTTGCTTATAGCCCCACAGCTCAGCCGCCATGTGTTGGAGTTCACCCCAGTGAACCAGAAGGTCGCATCCCTGGTCCTTCGGGTCGGGGACAGGTGCCTCACTGTGGTCTCGGCTTACGGGCCGAACAGCAGTGTAGAGTACCCGGCCTTCTTGGAGTCCCTGGGAGGGGTGCTGGACAGTGCTCCGACTGGGGACTCCATGGTTCTACTGGGGGACTTCAACGCCCACGTGGGCAGCGACAGTGAGACCTGGAAGGGGGTGATTGGATCGCATGGCCTCCCTGATCTGAACCCGAGTGGTGTTCTGTTATTGGACTCCTGTGCTAGTCACAGTTTGTCCATAACAAACACCATGTTCGAGCACAGGGGGGTCCATAAGACCACCTGGAACCAGGACACCCAAGGTCGGAGGTTGATGATCGACTTTGTTGTTGTCATCTGACCTCTGACCTCGTGTTTTGGACACTCGGGTGAAGAGAGGAGCAGAGCTGTCGACCGATCTCCACCTGGTGGTGAGATGGATTCGCTGGCGGAGGAGGAAACCGAACAGACTTGGCATACCCAAATGTGTTGTGAGGGTCTGCTGGGAACGTCTGGTGGAACCCTCTGTCAGCAGGGTTTTCAACTCCCACCTCCGGGAGAGCTTCTCTCATGTCCCGAGGGAGGCTGGGGACATTGAGTCCCAGTGGACCATGTTCTCCACCTCCATTGTCGAAGCAGCTGCTCGGAGCTGTGGTCGTAAGGTCTCCGGTGCCTGTCGTGGCGGCAACCCCCGAACCCGGTGGTGGACACTGGAAGTAAGGGCTGCCGTCCAACTGAAGAAGGAGTCCTATCGAGCCCTGTTGGCTCATGGGACTCCAGAAGCAGCTAACAGGTACCGGCAGGCCAAGCGAACTGCAGCCTGAGTGGTTGTGGAAGCAGAAACTCGGGTCTGGGAGGAGTCCAGGGCATCGGGGTGGGTGGTTGTGGTGGTGAGGGACTGGGGGGTGGGATGGATAGGTGGGTAGATAAGGGGGTAGTGGTGGTGGGCTGTGGGGGTTAGGGGGTTGGGGAAGGTGGGTGTGTGTGTACGTGCATGTGTATATGTGTGTGGGTGGGAAACGTCTTGAGCCTAACCTTAAATGTGGAGACTGTGTCTGCCTCTTTGACACCACTTGGAAGCTGGTTCCATAAAAACGGTGCCTGATAGCTAAAGGCTCTTCCACCTAGTGTCCATTTAGAGACTCTAGGAGTCACCAGTAACCCTGCATTTTGAGAGCGGAGTGCTCTGATTGGTTGATAAGGCGTTAAAGCATCTTGGAGATAGGTTGGAGCCATCCCATTTAGGATTTTGTAAGTGAGGAGAAGGATTTTAAATCTAACTCTAAACTCGACTGGAAGCCAGTGAAGAGATTTTAGAACGGGAGTAATGTGTTCACGTCTTCTAGTTCCGGTCAATAATCTGGCGGCCGCATTTTGAACCAACTGAAAGTTTTTTAATACACTTTTTGGGCAGGCTGCGAGAAGGGAGTTGCAGTAGTCCAATCTAGTAGAAACAAATGCATGGATGAGTTTTTCTGCATCGCTTCTAGGTAGAATGTTCTTATTTTAGCTATGTTGCGCAAGTGGAAATATGCTGTTTTACAAGCCAGGTTGATGTGTGCTTTAAATGAGATATCCTGATCAGACTGATCAAACCTGATCAAAGTGGGACGACACTCTGAACACAGGCGACATGCAGGAGGAAACGACGAAGGATTTAGTCCCCAAAAGAAGGTCAACATGTGAAATTTGGATGTATTTCGGCTATAAAAAAAGACGATACGGAACAAAAAAACGTCCTCGGCCGACAGTGCCTCGTCGTGCTTTCTTCAACACGAGGTAATACGTCAAACCTGTTGGACCATTTGAAACGCCATCACAAGACCCCAGGTGAAACTTCATCTTCTCAAGAAAACAATTACAGAAGCCTTCGCCGGCATAACACCGTATGATAGGAACTCCAAATCATGGATGCAATAACTTTTTACCTAGCGAAAGACATGGTGCCATTGAACACCGTGGATCGTTAAAGAGGGATTTAAAAAAATGATCCAAACGCTTGACAAGCGGTATGAAACACCACGTATTTCTCTCAAGTGGCCATCTCCCCAAATAGAGCTATTCAGGTCATCTGGTGAAAATTCTTCTATTTTTAATATCGCAATATATATCGCAATATATCGCAAGCCCCCAAAAAATCGCAATGTCAGTTTTTTCCAATATCGTGCAGCCCTACCCATAACTGATCTGGGAGCACGGTGAGGACTGTTGGTTAACGTGAACAAATTGGTACCTATTAGATAAATAGGATTTGAACCAGCAGAGGGCTTTTCCTCTGATGCCGACCTCACATTCTAACCTCTGCAGGAGAATATTGTGGTCGATTGTATCAAAAGCTGCACTGAGGTCTAAGAGAACCAGGACTGAGACTAGACCTGCGTCAGCCGCCAATAGCAAGTCATTAGAGACTTTAACTAACGCAGTCTCAGTGCTGTGATAAGCTCTATATCCTGACTGAAATTTCTCAAATAAACTATTGTCCTGTAGGTGGCGGTAAAGCTGTTTAACCACGACTTTTTCCAGGACTTTTGAAATAAAAGGCAGATTTGATATCGGTCTGTAGTTGGCTAGAATATCAGGATCAAGATTAGGTTTTTTCAGCAGTGGTTTGATTACTGCGAATTTAAATGACTGTGGCACATAGCCATTTTCTAGAGAGGTATTTATTATAGTTATGATCGTATTTAAGATAACTGGAAGAATATCTTTGAAAAGCTTAGTTGGAATTGGATCTAGGAGACAGGTCGAAGTTTTAGAAGACATTACAATCGAAGTAATCTCAGCCCCATCTACTGATGAGAAACTATCTAGTATTTCAGGTATTTCAGGTGGAGGCAGTGGCTGGATTCCCTGAGCTTGATCTGAGGAAAGCGCTTCACTGATTTTACCTCTGATGGTTATGATTTTATCATTAAAGAATTTAAGAAAGTCATGGCAGTTTAAAGATTCTGGGATTACTGGTTCCACTACAGTATGACTGTTTGTCAGTCTGGCTACAGTGTTGAATAGAAACCGAGGGTTATTTTTGTTTATTTCTATTAAACAAGAGTAATATAATGTCTTGGCTTTAAAAAGAGTTTGTTTATAGCTTAGCAAGCTACATTTCCAGGCCTTCAGAGATTGTTCTGATTTAGATTTACGCCACAGTCTTTCTAATTGCCGAGTTTTTTGTTTGATAACACGGGTTTCAGAATTAAACCATGGAGCAACGCGCCTGGGTCGATTGGTTTTCAGCTGCAACGGAGCCACTACATCAAGGGCAGATTTTAGTGAGTGCATAGCACTGTCAACAAACTGATCACTATTATCACCACTGGTCAATAAGCTCATTTCTGTGAGTTCACAAGATAATGCAGCAAATGCAGGCTGGATCAATTCTTTGTACCGAGCCACAGATTTTTCAGATAATGTCCGTATCAGCTGAATTTTTATTTTTTTGAGCAGAGTAGTCTTCAATCAATACCTGAAAAGTAATTAAAAAATGCTCTGAGAGTATAGGGTTCTGAGGGAGAACATTTAGGTCCCTGACCTCTATCCCATATGTTAAGACCAGATCCAGGGTGTGCTTGTGACTATGAGTGGATTCATCAACATTTTGAGTGAAACCGATACTATCTAATACTGCAATAAACGCATTACTCAGACTGTCACCAGAATCATCCACATGGATGTTAAAGTCACCTATTATAAGGATCTTGTTATGAGTCAATACTATATTGCTTAAAAACTCTGAGAACTCAGTTAAAAAGTCAGAGTAAGGACCAGGAGGTCGATACACAATAATTAATAGCACAGCTTTTTGATTCTTCCAATTTGGACAAGTAAGCGTTAGTATTAAGTTTTCAAAAGAGTTGAATTTAACATTAGTTTTGGGTTTAAGAAGAAGACTGGAGTGGGAAATCACTGCCACACCTCCACCTCCACCTGTTGATCTAGCTGTTTGGAAATTAACATAGGTTGGAGGGGTACATTCATTGAGCCTCACATAATCATCTTGCTGGAGCCAAGTTTCTGTTAGAGCAAGGAGATCAATGTTATTGTCACCGATAAGGTCATTAACTAACAGAGATTTAGTGGAGATTGCTCTAATGTTTAGTAGACCACATTTTATGTATTTCCTACTGGAAGAGTTATTCTGTCTCGTACAGGTGTTAAGCTTTTTGCCCATTGACTTTTTTTAATGCTTTGAGCACTATGGACAGACTCAGTCTCTGTTAGCCTAGGTAAACCTCCATGCTTGACTTGTAAAAATCCGGGAGCAGGATTAGTGACGGGATCAACAAGATCAACAGAGGAGCGTTCTACACGACTGCTCTGCGCCCGGGGCTCATAGCTGGATTGTCAATTTAGGGTACGAAGCCGATCAGCCATATTGTGAGCTAAGAGGGCTGCACCATCCAAAGTTGGGTGGATGCCGTCCCTGCGGATGAGCCCAGGCTTTCCCCAGAAGGTGCACCAGTTGTTTAGCAAAATAACTCCGTTTTCCTCACTCCATCTAGACAACCAGCGATTGAATGATGAAAGTCGGCTATACATTTCATCATTGACCAAATTGGGCAGGGGACCAGCGAATATTACGGCATCAGACATCGACTTAGCCAATTCACACACCGAGGCTACTTGTAATTTGAGCACCTCTGATTGTCTCCGCCGGGCATCATTACCGCCTGCGTGAATCACGACTCGACGGAATCTCCTACCTTCCTGTTTTAAAAGCCTAAGGTTCCCCTCGATGTCCCCCACTCTGGCCCCCGGGTAACACCTAACCTTCACCGCTGGCAGCTTCACGTCTCTAACTATAGAGCTGCCAATCACCAGCGTGTCCAGTTCAGCCGGCGTGTCGTCGCTGAGGGGAGAGAACCTATTGCAGACGTGAAGCGGTTCTTGGAGTGCTACGTGGCGGTGCTTAGCACTAGCCTTCCTCCGGACCGTCACAAACCGGTCCTGGTCTTGCCCCGGCTGCTCGGGACACGCTGCGGGGCTAGGCTTGCTAACACTCCTCTCACTGCGGGAGTGGGCTGCGAGCCCTGCCGCTACCTGGCTGTAGCTAGCGCTGCCCTGCCCCTCACATCTGCGCAGCCGCTCCTCTAACTCGGTTACCCTGGCCTCCAGCGCTGTCAATACACTGCACTTTACGCAAATACCCCTATCGTCAAGGGAGGCAGGGTTCTGACTCAACATACGGCACACTGAGCAGGGAAGAAAAGAAGACAGAGGGGAGGACGCCATAGCGGTCCCGGCGGACCAAGCCAGTTAGCACGTTAAGCTAGTTAGCACGCCGGTGGCGCTAACGGCCGAGAAGAGATGTAATTCACGAGAGCTCACTGGTCAATCGGGGGCGAAAGTAACCCCGATTTTTGATTGCTTCGTGAATTAACAGTAATAGCAAGAGAGAGACAGCAAGCACTTCAGTCGCTCGCAAGCTTCAGCAAGCTTCACCAACACGGAAAACACTCACCGGAGTGACGTCAGCCCAAGCATGATGATGTTGCCATGGCAACACATGTAACCTCAAATCATCAGGCCTGCAGGCTGTTGGATCCCTTGAACCTGCCTCTACTAACTCTACACACTGAAAACCACAGAATGGCAGTGAGGGCCGTTCACGCCTGGCGTTCGCTGTGTTTACACGCTCACCTCTTGACCACGATAAAATCTTTCCCATCAGAGGACCCCATTACAGCGTTTACATGACAACTGAATGTGGTAACTGGAGTATTGTGTCAGCTTTTATGGCGTAAGATGTGACCCCATCAACTGACGGGGCTGACATACGCATGAAGCTCCGACTGTAGGAAATAGCCCCATGTGCTGTTTACATGGACTGTGATGGGGTCAAAACCTGACTGACATTTATCTCTCAGCTGGATGAATTCCACAGAGAACATTGCTGAACTTCAAATATCTCCACAAATAAAGCAACAGCACACTGTTTGAACCTTTTAATTCATTTTAGTTTGAATTTGTGTTTGCAAATGTGCACGCTGTAACTTTTTTATGCACATATATGTGTGTGTGTGTGTGTGTGTGTGTGTGTGTGTGTGTGTGTGTGTGTGTGTGTGTTGTCTCCAGTCTCACAGCTTTTAGCTCTGTTTCTGCTGTGTATTTTATGCTCTGAATGTGTCTCAGAAGAAAGACTGTTTCCTGTTTGAACCTGATCTGCATGTCGAAATGATGGAACCTGTGATGACAACAAGTCCGATGAGCCACATAGAGACCAAAGCAACACACTGTTTGTAAGACGCTAACATGTGATCCGAGGCTGTTTGATGTGCCAGTCTGGTTGTCTTGTTTCTGATACAAGTGTTTATTCCATCATTCATGCAAGTTAGGGACACATTTTTATAGTCAGATTAACTTCTGCTTTTTTAAAAATAGTCTCAGTAAATGAACTGTGCAGGAATCACTCTCAGTTTTGAGTTCCCTCCCGGGAAAAACAGAAAAATGAAAAATGGCAGCAATCCTAAACAATAACTCTTAATGTCTTGTGAAAATGGATAAAAAGATGGATGTTTTTCATTTGTTCTCTCACCACAAGGAGTGTGTTTCCAGTGTGCGATCGATGTTGTTCCAGTCAAGAATGAAGACGGTCTGGTCATCATGTTCATTCTGAACTTCGAGCTTCCCACTGATCCCAGAGTACCCAGCAGCTCTCCGGTTCAGGAACTCAGCAGAGTGCTGCAGATCCCCTGGCTGACCTCAGGTACGCTCCAAACACTCTGCTGTCACTCCAGGAGTGTGGACAGTGTTCGCCACTCTCCCACACTGCCTCATGAGTCTTCTCATCTCCTTGGTTTTTTCTAATTCTTCCACCATTTCCAATTTGGATGAGCTGTAGCTCTACACAGAAAAGAGAAGAATAAATAGTATTGAAGGTAAAATATCAGAATGACAGGGTAAAGCTAAGAGTAATGTTAAATATTTGAACCAATCAATCTGTGTTTTCATTCTTCAGCCTGTAGAGTAACTTCTCCATGTTTTCCCTCCGTCTGCCGTCCAGCTCGACGTCGACGTCTCCGCCGCCTCCTGCGCTCCCTCAACCCCAGCGTGGGGGTCCTGTCACAGGACAGCGAGCTGGGCGCTCCCCACCCGGACCTCCTTCCTCTGGGACACGAGTCCGTGGCCCTGGACAAGCTGCTGTCCCTCCCTGAGAGGCAGCAGCTGGGAGAGGCTGCAGCCGAGCTCATGCTGTGGGACAGCGAGGAGGACGAGGACGAGGACGAGGACGAGGAGCCGCCGCTCAGACCCCACGACTCCCGCCCTGCCAGGCGACGGAGCGAGGGTGATGGGAAGAACAGAGATAAAGGGGAAGGCTGTGGGGTGCCGGTGGACACCAGGGCAGCAGGTAGAGCCGCTGCCGCCCCGGCTTCTGCCCCCCCGACAGTGGCGCTGCCGCTGGCCTCCGCCCACGCTCCTCAGAGGTAACCCCACCTCCAGAGGCACAGCACACACTGGTCAGGGTACATGTGTGAATCTGTGGGAGTTTCTGGGATGGCCACTGGCTGTCTGGGCCCTGAGGGCCTCTCTGGCCTGCTTCTGATCTTCACAGAGGTCAGAGGTCGTATGCATGACCTTCAGTCACTCTCCATATTCGACATGTAGACTCGTCACCTTGTTGTTCTGTGGTGGGTTAGACTCCTGACGCTCTGGTGTAATTTCATACCTGGATCCTCGGCTTCACGCCCCAGACCACGACCGGCTGTGTTCTCCAGCAAAAGTCCGTAGGATGCCCTCTGTCTTACCTTGACGCAGGTGCAGGAGCCGGTCGTCTGGAGCGTCCACATTCATTGAAAGACCGTCGTATCTTTGCTCTCGTCCTTCTCTCTGCTCTGTTTTCTCTTGCTTGTTCACTCCCTTGTTTCTTTCACCCTCTGTCTCTCTCCCTGTCTTTGTGTCCCCCTGTCAGGTCCAGCAATGCCAGGTATCAGTATCCAAAATGAAGAAAGTGAGAAACCGTGGCATCAAGAGGAGCTTTAAAGGAAAAGCAAAGCAGAAAATTGTCTTGAAATGAATCAAATGACATGCTGTGTTGGAACACTTTTCAGCCAAGAAACTCATGCTGGCTTCACTAATATCAGTTTTATGTTCCTGCAACTTTCATTAAAAGATACTTCACCTGGAGAGAGGACAAACCACCGAGTCGTTATTTTTAGAAGAAAAAAAAAAAGCTGGGCTTCCATTGCTCGTACATTGATCAATCCAGAAACACTATAAACACAAGATCTCTCACTGAGGAGTGCTTTCTGCTTGTTGGTGCCCAAACTAAAGAATGTTATACAGGACCTTGCATTCAGTTTTAAACTCATGACGATCCTTTTCTTCGCCTTGATTTCCTACAGAATCTTCTTTCTGAATTGCAGTAAGACGAGCGTACCTTCTTTCCTTCAGCCGTCAGTTTACCGATGCACTCTGTGTCCAGGAGGCCAGAGGGAGGGAGAGGTCGAAGCGAAGGTGACGGGGACTCCAGGCGAGACGGTAACTGTGCAAACATAAAACATTCTTCATCGATGAACGACGTGAAGACGGAGCAGAACTGCCGGGAAAAGAAGATGCTGCAGAGGCGCAGCTGTACGGGTGAGAGGAAACACACTTCATTCAATAGACTGTCATCAGCAGTTACCACTGCGCAGAATGCAGTAATTTTACCCTTTGAGCTGAATGACGTCAGTAGTAAAACACTGAGGCTGTGCTCTCCCTCAGTCGGCATGGTAACCATTAGAAAGAGCAGCGTTCCCGTCGGGACGTCGGACTCTGATCTGCGCTGCCGGACAAACAGCCAGGTACACACACCAGTCAGAGCCATTCAAGTACTGTTTAAATGAAATGCTTTGGGAGCGTGGAGCTTGACTTCAACTTCTCCCAACAAGATTCTGTCCTTTTAAAGTTTGAGAATGAATCTTACAAAGTCAAGGAGAGCACAACCATGCTGTGTAGAATTTTCAAACGCTCGTCTTGTTGCTGTCAGTGAAAATGCTGAACTTTCTCTCTGATGTTTGGTATGTTCTTTCCTGGCGTTTGTACGGATTCAGCAAATGACTCAGAGCTTACTGGACACCAAGACTGAGGCCTACGTGACTCTGCCCGATGGGGAAATCAGACCTTGCAAACTGATGGACAGAACGCACCACGTCACAGAAAAAGTCACCCAGGTTGGTCCAGCTGATGCGCCACACACTTTTTCAAATATCCCTCTCACATCAGTACCTTCACCGAGGGCCTGGAACCGCCCTGAGGCCACCAGAAACTTCAAGGAAGATTAGAAATGTCTTGAAATGCGGCCTTTTGGCCAGGAGAAGCTCCTCTTAAGTGTGTTTACCTGAGTGTAAACTCTGTGGCCGTTTGAGCTGTGCAGGTCCTCTCTCTGGGCGCTGATGTGTTACCTGAGTACAAGCTCCAGACCCCGAGGATCCAGAAGTGGACCATCCTTCACTACAGTCCCTTCAAAGCGGTGTGGGACTGGGTCATTCTGCTTTTAGTCATTTACACCGCCATATTCACACCGTACTCTGCTACCTTTCTGCTGAGGTGGGTCCAGATTCTCTCCAGCCTCCAACCGCTTGAAGATGAAGCTGCGTTTTAACAGGTTTGATTTCTCCACTTTGTCTGGATTCCTCCTTTTCCTGGTGCTCAGTGAGCAGGAGGAGGCAGCCATGCAGAGCTGCGGTTACTCCTGCTCTCCGCTGAGCGTGGTGGATTTCATCGTGGACATCATGTTCATTGTCGACATTATCATCAACTTCAGGACCACATACGTCAACTCCAATGATGAGGTGAACTGATCCGATTGTCCGAGTCACTTCAGATCCTGTGCTCTCCTCACAGCTGAGATCTAACTGGATTTTTCTGTAGATGTATTAAAGGATCGTGTCCCTGCAGTGAAAATGAGGCTTGCTGTTTGTCTGTGGTGGATTGTTGAAAGGTGGTGAGTCAGTCGTCTCGCATCGCCGTCCACTACTTCAAAGGCTGGTTTCTCATCGACATGGTGGCAGCCATTCCCTTCGACCTTCTGATCTCGCGCTCTGGAGAGGAAGTGGTTCGGGCCGGTGGCGAGGGAGAGGTATGAGCAGGGTGAAAAACAGTGATGGCGGGTCAAGAATACTGAGAAGAAGCACAAGACTTTAGAGGACGGGATGATTTCTGTCATCTGGACCTTTTCCTTAAAGACCACCACTCTGATTGGTTTGCTGAAGACGGCTCGGCTGCTGCGGCTGGTGCGTGTGGCGAGGAAGCTGGACCGTTATTCAGAGTACGGCGCCGCCGTCCTCTTCCTGCTCATGTGCACGTTTGCCCTCATCGCCCACTGGCTGGCCTGCATCTGGTACATCGCTCCACCTCACCAGCCAAGCGCATTCACTCGTGTGTTTCACTCCCTGGCGGTGAACCGGTTTGCTTCCTCGGCCTCAGGTACGCCATCGGTAACGTGGAGCGGGCCACGTCGGCCGGGATCGGCTGGTTGGATAACCTGGGAGACCAGCTGGGGCGGCCGTACAATGACTCGGTGCTGGGTTCGGGTCCTTCCGTTCGGGATAAATACGTCACGGCTTTGTACTTCACCTTCAGCAGCCTCACCAGCGTGGGCTTCGGAAACGTCTCACCAAACACCAACTCGGAGAAGATCTTCTCCATCTGCATCATGCTGATTGGAGGTGATTTCATGGAGGGTGTTGGAGTGGTTCCTCCTCATATTTTGGGGTTGTGGACTCAGCAGACCCCCCTGTGCCTGCAGCAGCTGACTGATCCAGCGCTCGCGTCTCTCCTGCAGCTCTCATGTATGCCAGTATTTTTGGAAACGTGTCCGCCATCATCCAGAGGCTTTACTCCGGCACGGCCCGTTACCACGCTCAGATGATGAGGGTTCGAGAGTTCATCCGCTTCCACCAGATTCCCAATCCTCTCCGGCAGCGGCTGGAGGAGTACTTCCAGCACGCCTGGTCCTACACCAACGGCATCGACATGAATGCAGTGAGTTGGATCTGACTGGTCTTTGGAGAAGCTATCCAAGCCTGTTAGGCTCAGACGGTCTTTGAATCAAAATGAAGCGAGACGTTAACCTTCTGTCTCTGACGTCTACATTCGTAGGTGCTGAAAGGCTTTCCAGAGTGCCTGCAGGCAGACATTTGTCTCCACCTCAACAGGACTCTGCTGCAGAACTGTAAAGCCTTCAAAGGTCGTAAATGAAGCGACAAGTATATGAATCTGTAAATGTTTCTGAATTCAGCTGTAAAAAAGACCACGCACTTGTTTTTGCTCTTGTCCAGGATCTACTAAGGGCTGTCTTCGGGCCCTGGCTATGCGGTTCAAGACCACCCACGCCCCTCCAGGAGACACTCTGGTCCACGCCGGAGACCTGATATCGGCGCTCTACTTCATCTCCAGAGGCTCCATCGAGATCCTCAGAGGAGACGTGGTGCTCGCTATCCTGGGTATGGCTGTATGTTCTCTCAGTCTGTGGATACATGAATTTGTCTTGTTGAAATAATCTGTTGGTTTTGAGATTGTGGGTTCAGCTCCAGCAGGCCATGAAAGTCAAATTGAACACATCCACCGTTTCTCCTGCTCCAGGTAAGAACGACATATTTGGGGAACCCATCAATCTGTATTCACTGCCTGGGAAGTCCAGCGCTGACGTCCGAGCTCTGACCTACTGCGACCTGCACAAGATTCAAAGAGAAGATGTGCTGGAGGTAACAGCTGTCGCAGTCCGGCCGGAGTGTGTTTGGGTGGTGGCGTCAGTAGCCTCCGCACACAGAGGCTGTACTCATAGATTTGAATGTTACGTTTGGTTTCAGTCAGGACTTGAACACGTCTGCAGGAGTCAGATCTTTCCTCAACCTCGACTCTCTCTCTGACTTCATTTCTCTCTGAAGAAACCGCTGATAAATCCAGTGACTGTTTCTGGTGTTTCGGAGACTCGCGTCGCTCTGGGAAGCTGTGACTCGGTGTCCTTGAGCATTGCGCTGAACCGTCACCGTCACTGTCTGTTTGACGAGGTGACTGACTGATGCTGTGGGGCTGCTGCAGCAGAGAGGAACCAGCTGGATAATGAAATCCTGATACTATTTATACGGCATAATATAGTCAGCATGGAACACAGGGCTATATAACAATAACATGAAATAAAGCAAAACTGAGTTTCATAAAGAAATCAATTGATCCAATAGTCAAATGTGTAAAAGATTACAAGAAGGTGTTAAACAAAGACAAAAAAACATGCAGGGATCCGTTTTTATATGCAGCCTTTACTGCCCATAGGTTTTTTTCTTTATTTCAATAGTGCAGCTCACTCTGGTCGGTGTCTGTGTTGCAGGTTCTGGATATGTATCCTGAGTTTTGTGAACACTTCTGGTCCAACCTGGAAATAACCTTCAACCTGAGAGATGTATGTTTCACCGGCGCCTCCTGCTGGACACATCAGACTGTCTGTCAGGGAAGCTGCTGGAGGTTTCAGTGATCTTGACTTGAAAGGCATCCTTTCTTCTGCAGGGACAAATTCATTCGTTTTAAACTCCACTTTTTCATTCAAGCTGCTTTTTAATTCATGATTTCTTTAAAAACAAGAAATAAACGATGGTCAAGTCAATCAAAGCCCCTCTGCTGTCTTCACCTGCTGCACCCTGCTTGTTACTGATTCTGCTTAGTGCAGTCCTGATGGATTATTTCCGGTATTAACTGAGTGAACCTGGTGAATATTGACCCAAAGGTTGTGTAGTTTGTGGCAAATGACCACGTTGTTCCCGTGCTGGTGCTGCTGTGCAGGTGAATAATGACGCTGTGAGTCTTCTCAGCGGAGACGACGGTGACGGAGGAAGCCGGCCTCACAAACACAAACTGTCCTCCGCTCACACAGGTCAGGACTCCGGCCTGCTCGTCTAAAATGCTCCTTTTTTCACATCCGTGGCTTATTAAGTGACATTGTTTGAGTTGAATATCGAGACGGACCACATCACCGTCATCACAGTGTATTTTCACTGCTGTGTGTGTTTGCAGGGGACAGCGTTTCCATGAGGGGTCAAAGAGCGGCGTCTGGATGGAGGAGGAAGCAGTGGGAGCACCGCGGCAGCAGCAAACCAGACCAGCATCAACATATCTTGTATGTTTTGTTATTCACGTCCTAAAAAGTTTAGTGTCTCCATTTTAAATAATCGTGACCATGCTTTCTCTTTTCATCTGAGGCCATGATTTTTACATAACTGACCAAACTGTCAACTCTTGAGTGAGGAAGCAGCAGTTTGTAAGAGAGAGTGTGTGCAGATACGGCCCGGTGTTCTCCGGTGAGGAGGCCCACCCGGGAGATCCAGAGGGAACCAGTCCCGTCCAGACCTGCAGCACCAGGGGCCGCTCCAGCTGCAAGGACGAGTCCCACAGAACAGGCGGTAAACGTTCAGAGACGATCTGAATCACCGGCACGACGCCACACTCGGCTCAATACCTGCTTCACCTGCAGGAGACTCCGGCGTCTGTCCGCTCTGGAGCGCAGAGCCCCCCAGGACCCCCTCTCCACTCTGCCCTCCTCCTCCCCCCCGGACCTCCCACTGGCCCTCCAGCCCCACCACCCCCCCCTGCTCTCCTCCGCCTGTCGTCTCCTGGAGGCAGAAGGTGGATTTAGGCGACCGACTGGAGGCCCTGCAGCAGCAGATCAGCAGGTGGGCTCAAACTCTCATCCACCGTCACACCCAACCCCTTCCTGTTTCTCTGTAGAAAATAAAAGTTGACTTCATCTAATAAAGTTAAAGGACACACACACACACACACACACACACACACACACACACACACCGTGGAAGCTGATCTGTATCCCATAGATGGTGTCTGTGTTGCAGGCTGGAGTCTGGCATGTCAGCGAACATCGGGGCCATCATGCAGCTTCTTCAGAGTCACATGTCCGTGGTCCCACCTTCCTACAGCACCATGACGTTAACCCCCACCCTCCCCTCCTCTGCGTCCCCCGGGGACCGCTCGGCTCCGCCCTCCCCCTCGGACCGATCAGCAGACTCCGACTTCCAGCAGCTCAGAGACGATCAAGCCTTTTTTCCCCCCGAGTCAGACACCTCCGCCTCCCGACCCCGTCAGACCCGTCAGGACCCTTCCTTCCATCTGTCGCCCCTCGTGGCCCCCCTCAGCACCCAGACCCCCCCGCTGCCCGTCAGCCTCCAGCCGTCCTCCGCTCCGGTCTGCTCACACAGCTCCGTCTCTGTTCTGCAGGTAAGAGCGACATTAGAGCTGTCAGCTCGCCACAGATAAAGAAACTTGACTTATTTCCACAAAACCTGAATAAGAGGAAGAATTTAAAGAGCAAGAAGTTCAGTGTCAGGACATTTTCTCTCCTGACTCCCATTCCTTCAAATGTTTGCACACACCTTCTAATTCAATGTTTTTACTTTATTTTCTGGATTATTCACCGAAGGCATCAGATTACTATTGACGAACACAGATGGAATTATGTTGTGAACACAAGTGTGAAATAACTGAAACCATCTTTCATATTTTGGTGATATAAGTTACCATGACCGACCGTCAGCCTTAGAGGTGTGAGGCATGAAATGAATGATTCAAATAAAGTCAGCATGATGGAGCTTAAGCGTTTGCTATTGCAGATGGGCGCTGATATAACCAGGATCTCTGCTTGATGGTCTTTCTCTTTGGTCATAGAGTGGACACAAGGCGCCAGAGGAGCAGGGCCTGTGAATCCTGAGTCTGGAGGTCTGCCATCGTCTCTGGAGAGCAGCAAGGCCCGGACACCACCTCAGGGGTCTGCAACTTCCTGCTCCACAGCCCCTCTGGTGACTGCTTCCCTGCTGCTGAACATTATGTGTAGATACTCAGAGTATTTACTTTCATTTTCTGCATTAACATGTAACCGGCACGGTGAAACGTGTCTAATAAATCAATATTCACCTTGATGAAGAAGCCAGAAACGTGATATTTACTTTTAGTTTTTGTTGTAGGCAACGTGCAACATTTTTTTATCATCAATTCTTAATTTATTTGAAATATTATGAACAAAATCAAACCCCATGAGTTGAAATGTTAGAAAAAAAACATATTTTGGTACTCTATTGTTGATGATTTTAAATATGAAAATGTTTTCTGTCATTTATTGTATTTTTTTTCATGAACATATTGTCATTTATATGAATCCAAACTCTGAAATGGTCCAAAGTGATCTGGATTCAAGTGATTTGTGTTTGAGTTCAGTGGAGATTCAGCTGAGAGATCATGAAATGATGACAGCCCCTTGATTGCATTTTGGGGGCCTGTTTCCACGACAACGGCGCTCCTCAGGTGGAACTTTCCTTATGTGTTTTCTTTCCAAAAACATCCAACAGCGCCCCCCATTGTTTACAGAATTTGTGCTGTTGTCATGGAGACAGACATTGTTTTGGGACCTGAAACTGTCTCCTGATCACAGTGAATGTGTTTTTCTTTCTCGTGAAAAGTACAAATAATCAAGTCTCCGCCATGTTTCTAGTTTTAAGTGAACTTTTGTAAAGTTTCTGGAGCTTTGTTTCAGCTCTCTGTCACTTCCGGTTCATCCTTGTTGTGAGGAAGACGATGAGGGAGGAGGAAGAGGAGGACGTCTTCATGAAGTTATAAATGTACTGTGTGTTTCTGGTTGACTGGAGTGATTTCAGTTTTCTCAGATGACATTCCCTATGTTGCATGAAAACTTTAGTTTGTTCCAAATAAAACGAAAGGATTTCACTTAAAAGATTTCACATGGATCATACCTCTAACAAATTTCAACCGGAAGAAAACTCCACTGGACAGCTTGACCTCGAGTGTCTGACTGTACATAGAGCATGGAAGCTCGAGACAAGACGAAAGAATCAAGAATCAAAATCAAGACCAACACTTAAAGGTGTAATACAGGATTTTCTATTTGCTTTGAGTTCCGGGTGGATCATCAAAATAACTGGTGGGTCTGTTTGTCAATCATTCTGACGAGCTGCTTTCCTCAAGCCGTTGTGTGCTCGCTCCCAATCACGTTCTACGTATTGCGCATCCAGAGTGTTTATGTAGCCGTGAGCCTCCGTTTCAGCTAGTGCTTACCGATGGCGAGTCTGACATAATGAAACTGTAACTGTTTCGGAAAACAAGCTTTATGAGCGAGGCCGATCGCAGAAACTGTAAACAGAGCCGTGCACGCCCGGAGAAGATGAGGACGTGCTCGCACGCTTCCGCCATTGATAGGCGTTCCCTGGGAGAAGCAGGAGAGCCGGGCGGATGGTCTGGTAAATGCGTGTTGTTCAAAAAGTGAGTAACAGACGTTTGGCTTCGTCTTTTCGAGACAATCCAGTATTACACCTTTAAGGGACTGAGACCAAGTCAAGACCATGGTCTTAAAAACGACTGCTCTCCACAACACTCTATCTGGTCTTTGCATCATGAGGCTGAATCTCTTGTATGTACGCCATAGATTTGGTCAGTGGTTATTTTTGGGAATGATTCCTCTATCCTCTGGTGGGCTCCACCCGCCGAGGGAACCGTAGGGGCCGGGTGCAGTGTGGATTGGGTGGCAGCCGACGGCAGGGTGCCCGGCGACCCGATCCTCAGACACAGAGACTGGCTCTAGGGACATGGAATGTCTCCTCGTTGGGGGGGAAGGAGCCTGAACTTGTGAGGGAGGTTGAGAGGTGCCGGCTAGATATAGTCAGACTCACCTCCACACAGCCTGGACTCTGGAACCCTCCTCTGGAGAAGGGCTGGACTCTCCACTTCTCTGGCGTTGCCCGCGGTGAGAGGCGGCGGGCTGGTGTGGGTTTGCTTATAGCCCCACAGCTCAGCGCCAGGTGTTGTTCGCATCCCTGGTCCTTCAGGTCGGGGACAGGTGCCTCACTGTGGTCTCGGCTTACGGGCCGAACAGCAGTGCAGAGTACCCGGCCTTCTTGGAGTCCCTGGGAGGGGTGCTGGACAGTGCTCCGACTGGGGACTCCATGGTTCTACTGGGGGACTTCAACGCCCACGTGGACAGCGACGGTGAGACCTGGAGGGGGGTGATTGGATCACACGGCCTCCCTGATCTGAACCCGAGTGGTGTTCTGTGGTCCGGTTCGGGGACCACAGGATTTCATCTCTGCTTTTGCAGATGATGTTGTCCTGTTGGCTTCATCGAACCTGGACCTACAGCATGCACTGCGGCGGTTCACAGCCGAGTGTGAAGCGGCAGGGATGAGGATCAGCACCTCCAAATCCGAGGCCATGGTCCTCGACCGGAACAAGGTGGCTTGCCCCCTCCAGGTCGGTGGAGAGACTCTGGCCCAAGTGGAGGAGTTTAAGTATCTTGGGGTCTTGTTCACAGTGGGGGGCGGGTGGAGGTGAGATTGACAGGCGGATCGGTGCAGCAGCTGCAGTGATGCGGTCGTTGTATCGGTCCGTTGTGGTGAAGAAGGAGCTGAGCCGAAAGGCAAAGCTCTCGATTTACCGGTCAGTCTACGTTCCCACCCTCACCTCTGGTCTTGAGCTTTGGGTCATGACCGAAAGGACAAGATCCTGGATACAAGCGGCTGAAAGGAGCTTCCTCCGTAGGGGGGCTGGACTCCCTGAGAGACAGGGGGAGGAGCTCAGCCACCAGGGAGGAGCTCGGAGTAGAGCCGCTTCTCCTCCACATCCAGAGGGCCAGCTGAGGAGGCTCGGGCATCTGGTTAGGACGCCTCCTGGACGCTTCCCTGGGGAGGAGTTCTGGGCATGTCCCACCAGGAGGAGGCCCCGGGGAAGACCCAGGACACGCTGGAGAGACTATGTCTCTCGGCTGGCCTGGGAACGCCTTGGGATCCTCCCAGAGGAGCTGGAGGAAGAGTCTGGGGACAGGAAGTCTGAGCATCTCTGCTGAGACTGCTGCCCCCGCGACCCGGCCCTGGATAAGCGGTTGAAGATGGATGGATGGATGGATGGGTGATTTAAAAAATGTAGCTTGTATTTTTCACAGACTGTCACTGATACCTTATTTCTACTGCTCCACTCTGGACTCAAAAATAAAAAAACACCCCACATATTTTTGAGCTGAATTATTATTAAATTGCAGGGTAAATTATAACAAAATGGTTTCTCTTCTGTACTGTAGTGGTTACATTTTCTGACAGAGTCCTCACAGTCCGTGAAAGGCAACAGTCGCTGAAATCAGTTTTGATTTTGTAACCCTCCCCTCGTGTCTGCACCAGGTTTTGGTGTGGTCTAGGTTCGGGAGGGAGGTTGGTTGGAAATTTCTTTTATCTATTTAACTGGACCTTCTGTCCTTCATTCAAACACGACAACAATTGGCAGTTCAAAAAATATATTGAAGGAACAACAAAAGAATCAACTATTTACAATAATCATTTCACCCACATCTTCTTGTTTCAGTCAAGATAAATGTCCAATACACACTGGCCGGCCAGGCAATCAAAACCAGAAAACCAATAAAGGAAAAAAACTATTGAGTGCACTCAGAAAAATCCTACCGCCCCTTCAAAACGAGTGTCCATGGGATGGCCCAAGATGGTGGAGATGGGGGATGGAGACGATGAAGAAGGGGACGAAGATGGACATCACCCAGAGTGGCACGCTCTGAAGAATGGGGTCGCTGAACGGGATCCAAAAAAAACCAGCCGGGACATCTGTTCACACGGGGTTCAATGGGGGTCTGGTGCATCTGGTCAACTCCTGCAGTCCTGGAGTCGATCTCGGTCACACAAATAATCTGAATCTTATCTCTTGTCTAAAATAATCAAAGCTTCTGCTCAAAAACGTCTGAATAGTCTGGCGCAGGCCAGGGGAGAGAACCAAGATGGCGGATCTCAGTGAGATAGCCACTCCCACCCTTTTTTTTTCGTGCACCAGAATCTCTTTCTAGGGACAATGACAGCTCTCTACTGACACCTAGTGACCAACTTGAAGCACTAATTTTGAACAATCAATGGGAAATCAGAAATATACAAGAACAGACAAAATAATTAACTTGGGGGTCATTAACCCTGGTTACAATTCTCCCCCTCTTAACTGCATGAGTCCCTGCATGTAATTTAAACTTCACAAGACACTTGGTAAGAGTTAGATATTTGAGAAATACGATCTTGCAGGCTTTCAATGAATGAGTGAAGAGCCAGAATCAGGGGTTTTCCCAACTCATCATAGGTAAATTTGGGTGGGGGGTGTCTCTCCCTGTTGGAGCGTCTTGGTTGAACTGATGCAGTCTCTGGAGTGACATCAACTTCCTCTTGATGTTCCTGAGTAACAAGCACATGTTCCTGGTCAGACAGAGTTTTTTCAGTTTCTCTGTTAACTGTCAGAGAATCTTTGCTCCTCTCCTCTTCAAGTGATGTGTCACACAGACTGTTTTCTGGAATATCCACGATGACATGATCCCGTGACTGAGCAAGAGGTTGATCCACTCCTATGCCTGACCCAGTCAGCAACTCAGCAGAAGAATGTGCTTCGAACTCCGGGGCGTCAGGGTTCAGTTGAATCAGAGGTCGTGTCAGTGGTGTGCTCTCCATCTCCTGCACATAAGGGCCCCACACAGCAGGCTGCAGATGTCTGTCCAGGAAGCAGACTTCCTCCTCTTCATCCCTCCCATCTTCTTGTGAATCTTCATCTTCAGTCTGTGGAGGTTGAACTTTACTGCTCCTCAACTCCATTTTCTTTGGTTTCCCAAGCCCTGGTCTCTGTTCTGGAGTCTCCTCAACAGGCAGAAATCCACACGGCAGCAACAGATCTCTGAAGTGTACGGAGCGGGCCTCTGCTATTCTCTGGCTTCACCACATACACAGGGCCACCCTCAATTCGTTTCACAACAATATGAATGGGGTGCTCCCACTTGTCTGCCAGTTTGTGTTTCCCACGAATGCTGACATTTCTTACCAGGACCCGATCTCCATCAACTAAGTCAGCAGCTCTGACTTTGGCATCGAAGCGCATTTTGTTTCTATTTCCTGCCTTTTTGGAGTTCTCTGCAGCCAGTGTGTAACTTTCGTGTAGACGCTGACGCAAGTTCTGCACATATTCAGAATGTGTTTTATAGGTCTCTGTAGGAGGACTGACACCCAGGACGAGGTCAACGGGCAGATTAGGCTGCCTGCCAAACATCAACTCGTATGGTGAATAGCCTGTTGTATTATTCCTTGTGCAATTGTAAGCATGTACAAGGGGCTCCACAAAGTCTCTCCAATGTTGTTTGTCTTTTTCTTCCAGGGTTCCAAGCATGCTCAACAAGGTCCTGTTAAAGCGTTCAACCGGATTTCCCTGGGGATGATAGGGCGTCGTTCGCACCTTCTCTGCTCCAATCAGTGAACACAGCTCCTTGATTGTATGGGATTCAAAGTCTCTTCCTTGATCACTGTGAAGGTGGCTTGGGAAGCCGTAGTGGACCAGGAAGTTCTCCCAGAGAGCTTTGGCGACGGTTTTTGCCTTTTGATCTTTTGTTGGTACTGCCACTGAAAACTTTGTAAAATGATCAGTAATGACCAAAATGTTCCTGGTGTCATGGCTATCAGGTTCAAGGGATAAATAGTCCATGCACACCAATTCCAGTGGGTAAGTTGTCTGTATGTTTACCATGGGAGCAGCTTTTTGTGGTTTAGCTTTCCTCCTGAAACATCGCTCACAGGTTTGACATTTTCTTTCAATGAACTCTGCCATTTTCGGCCAATAAAACCTGGCTCGAGCTAGACATAGCACACGCTCAGAGCCCAGATGACCAATTTCATGGTGCAAACCCTGTAGAGCTCTCTCTCTATACTGCTCAGGCAAGATGAACTGATAGATCATGTCTCCTCGATCAAAACACCTTCTGTAGAGGATCCCATCTCTGAGTTCGAGCCTGTTCCACTCCCTGAGGAGCAACTTCACATCAGCCTGCTCATTACTCACAGTTCTGAAGTTGGGCTTTACTGTACTTTCCACCCAGGTGATGACTTTCTTAATTGATGGGTCCTCTCTTTGTGCTTTCCACCAGCTTTCCTTTGTCATTCCAGGCAGGGTGGTTTGGCCCTGGTCAGCAAACAGATCAGGCACTGATGAGGCTCCTATGGCAAGAGACTCTGCAAGAACAAGAAGTCGTGGTGACGTAGCTGAATGGCGCTGACGTACTGCAGAGATGGCCTCAGAGGGGATCTCCTGCGACTCCCCCTCTAAAACGCGTCTCGTCATTTCATTAATTCTGTCTTTCTCCTGCCGGAATTCCTCATCTTCTTCAGGTGCACTCTGTGGTCGCCTAGACAGACCATCCGCATCTTTGTTAGTATGCCCCGCTCAATACCTGATGTTAAAGCTGAAGGTGGACAGAGCGGCTAGCCAGCGGTGGCCCGCGGCGTCAAGCTTGGCAGAGGTAAGGACATATGTGAGCGGATTATTATCTGTCAGAACGGTAAAATCTGTGCCGTACAAGTAATCACTGAATTTCTCACAAATTGCCCATTTTAAGGCTAGATACTCTAGCTTGTGAGTGGGGTAATTTTTCTCACTCTTCGATAGGCCCCTACTGGCATAGGCTATCACTCGGAGCTTCCCGTCTTGTTCCTGATAGAGAGCAGCTCCCAGGCCACCAGAGCACGCATCTGAGTGCAACACATATGGGATTTTGGGGTCTGCGAAAGCAAGAACAGGAGCTGATGTTAGCTTATCAATGAGTGATCTGAATGCAATCTCACATTCGGTTGTCCACTCTGCACCAAAGGGGGCGTGAGGACTCACAAAGTTCTTGGGCTTTTCTCTTTTGTATGTTTTGCCCCTCTTTTTGGGTGGATAATACCCGGCAGTCAGAGTGTTAAGGGGTTTTGCGATCTTAGAATAGCCCTCCACAAAGCGCCTGTAATATCCTGCAAAACCCAGGAAGCACTTCAGCTCCTCTCTGTTCACGGGACGGGGCCAGTCTTTGAGGGCAGCAGTTTTGTCTGGATCGGTGTGGACCCCTTCAGCATCCACCACATGACCAAGGTATCTCACAGATGACCTGAAAAAATGACACTTCTCGGGTGACAATTTCAGACCATAGTCCTTCAGACGATGCAGCACCTTCATGAGTCTTATCTCATGCTCTTCAAGGGTCTCAGAGAAGACTATGAGATCATCCAGAAACACCAGAACTTCACTCAAATGCAGGTCTCCAACACACTTTTCCTTTAACCGCTGGAAGGTGCTTGGTGCGTTGGTGACACCTTGTGGCATGCGGTTAAACTCATAAAACCCCAAAGGACATGTAAATGCAGTCTTAGACTTATCATCCTCTGCCATCTCTACCTGGTAATAACCAGATTTAAGGTCCATAACTGAGAACCACTTTGCTCCGCTCAGGGCTGAAAATGTTTCTTCAATGTTAGGGAGAGCATATGCATCTTTCATAGTGCGGGCATTTAGCTTCCTATAATCGATACACAGCCTAATTTTCCCATTTTTGTTCTTCACCAATACCACTGGTGATGCAAAAGGGCTCTCAGACTCTCTTATTATTCCTGCATCCAGGAGTTCTCTTAGGTGCTGCTTTACAGCCTCCCAGCCACTGGGATGTATTGGCCTTGAGCGCTCTTTGAAAGGTGTCTGGTCTTGCAACCGAATATGGTGCTTCACAGCGGTTGTGTGACCAAGGGAAAGCTCATCGACAGCAAAGACCTCGGGGATAGAGTTCAGCTTGTCTGCAATTCGCTGCTTCCACTCTTCAGGCATTGGTGAGTCATCAAAGTCGAATGCAAGCTTCTCACCTGTAGAACCAGAATCTGTGGGCTCAGAGTGAGCAGAGCTCAAAGGCATTACACTCTGAGTAGCTGACACTTCACCAATGACAGATTTTGGAGCAAGAGTGACCTCGTGGTCTGTCACATTTCTGAGAACAACAGGGATCTTGCTTGAGGCCTTACAGTTGATGTTCATTAATGCACACTCAAGGATCAACCCTCCAGGCAGAGGAGAAGACTCATGGGGTTCAAGAATAAAGGAGGAGTGCAAGTTTGTACTCCCCACCCTGACATCTCCCAAGATGCACATTTTGTGCTTTGCTGGAATGGTGATGGGACTTTTTCCATGCAACTTAACAGGACAAGCTTTGATATCATCATTATGCAACCGAGCAACATGTTGAAGGAGCAATGCAAAGCTGTCTGATCTTTTCAAAAATGTTGGCTTATCACTGTCTACCCCGTGCTGGTAGAGCTGCAACAAGACATTTGTGCCAATCAATACTGGAATCTTGCTGTTGAAGTGGCACTCTGGAACAATAAGTGCTAAAGCAGTCATTTGGTCCTCTGCTCCAGTTACACTGTCAGGGAAAGTTAGGAGGATTTCAACATAACCCAGATAGGGTACAGACTGACCCCCGGCCCCTTCAACCTCAAGCAGATGAGAAATAGGCTGAATGGGGAGTGATGCCAAGTATCTGGAATGGAATGTCTCTGAAATAGTTGTGACTTGGGACCCAGTATCCAGGATAGATTCACATTTTGTACCTTCTACAGAGATTGTAGCGACACAGCGAGGACCCACAAGCCCTTGAGGAAGGTAGTAATCGCACCCATTACTGCTTTCAGAGACTTTGGCTTTCATCTTCTCGACATTGTGGATCATTGCTATGGGACTGTTTTGATCAACGCCCTCAGCTCCAGGTCGTCCCGCAGCAGGAGCTTCTACAAGTTTAAAGATGCTCCACGAGCTCCATGCTGGGCCCAAAATCTGTCACGTTTACCTCGGAGCTCTGCATGTTTCTTCTGGACAAGATCAGCATTAGGTTGGTTGATGCACTTTACTGCAATGTGGCCGTCTTCCCCACATCTGAAGCAGAACCATGCTCTGGGTGGGCCGCCTGTTTGGGATGACAGCTCAGGTTTAGTGACACGGACTGCTAGATTTTCACTCTGGAAGGGTGTTTCATTCCCTGTGCTGCTCTGGGTCTGTTCAGGTTGTGATCCCTTTCTCTCTTTCTGAATTAGTTGTGCCACCTGTTTCCGGAGTTGAGCAACCTCTTTTTCAAGTTGGGAGCTGGTATCTTGTTTCTTGGAAGCCGTGGCAACAGGTTCCTCATCAAAGTCTGGCATGCTCAACACTGAATGCACGTGTGATGCAGCCCTTGTACTTCCTAAATGCTTTTTCATTCGATCCATCTTAGCTGCTCGCCGGTCTTCTTCTGTTCTCAGAAGCAGCAACAATTCTGGAAACGACGGGGGATTGGATTTTCTGCACTCAAGTTGAAGGCCAATGAGTAAGCTCTGATCCCAGCACCCTCGACAGAATTGTCTGAGTAAGTATTTGTCAGACTCTTTGGCTGGAATGCCCCCCCGAGAAACAGCCTTCGTAAGGAGAGATTGGAGACGGTTCAAATAAGCAGAGGGGTTCTCTCCAGAATTCTGGTTTGAGCCCAAGAAGGTTGCAAATAACTCTTCACCATCTTCTACCACACCAAATGCTGACTCAAGCTGGGCGAGGTAAGCTTCAGGACGCGCATTGGTACCAAGGGGCTTGACAATGTCAGCAGCTGGGCTGAGCAGGCTCTCTAGAATTCTTCTCACTTTCTGTGAGTCAGGCAATGTGGTATCATTAAGAAGCAGATCCACTTGGGTGCGCCAGGCATCATAGTCGACCTCGCCATTTGACTTCGGGGTACGGCCAGAGAAAGTTCTGACTCTGCTCGGGCTTTAACTGGACAATGGTGCATCACTACGAATGAAGTGCTCAACGATGACTTTCTGAACTTGGGGTGGGTTAATTGTGCCCTCACTGAGAAAAGGGAGACTGGTGGGAGGAGGTGAGTCAGAAGATGGGTTTTCGCATGGACTGGTGGCTCTTTTCTCATTGCCAGATATAGGAGCAGACTGATCAGTGGATTCAAGGTGAGTATCAGGGCTTGGCGGGGGGCCCGAATCGAACTGAGCCAGTCGCATCTCACTCTGAAGCATAGCCCAAAAGCCAGCTTTGCTTTTTCCAGCAAAAGTACTAAGCTCGGCCAAGCATTTTTGGGCAAATTCTTTTCTGAGCTCCTCTTGACAGACTTCACGAATGGTACTCACATGCCAAATAACTGTGGGATCTTTGGGGCTTGGCAGGCGGCCAAGGATCGCAGGATCAAGTCTTGAAATGGTCCGTTCTGAGGAGTACTGTATGAGGGTCCTGCCCTTTGGCTGATCTGGTTCATCAGGGACCCTCACGATCGTAGCTATGGCTCCTTGAACTGCAAAGAAGTCACTTATCTCCTCATCTGTATATGCTTCTTCTACACCTGTGACATAGAGGGTGCTCGGCCCATGCAAGTCAAACTGATTGCAAAGCTCCATTTTCCACAATATGAATTCTTATTCAAGTGTGTCTGACTTCAAAGTAAACACAGTAGTTACACAATCATTCAAGTCAACAATCAAATATCCTTTATCAGTACAATTTGGGGTGGAACTCAATTTAAATTGCCCCGAGCCCCACGTTGGGCGCCACTTTTGTAACCCTCCCCTCGTGTCTGCACCAGGTTTTGGTGTGGTCTAGGTTCGGGAGGGAGGTTGGTTGGAAATTTCTTTTATCTATTTAACTGGACCTTCTGTCCTTCATTCAAACACGACAACAATTGGCAGTTCAAAAAAATATATTGAAGGAACAACAAAAGAATCAACTATTTACAATAATCATTTCACCCACATCTTCTTGTTTCAGTCAAGATAAATGTCCAATACACACTGGCCGGCCAGGCAATCAAAACCAGAAAACCAATAAAGGAAAAAAACTATTGAGTGCACTCAGAAAAATCCTACCGCCCCTTTAAAACGAGTGTCCATGGGATGGCCCAAGATGGTGGAGATGGGGGATGGAGACGATGAAGAAGGGGACGAAGATGGACATCACCCAGAGTGGCACGCTCTGAAGAATGGGGTCGCTGAACGGGATCCAAAAAAAACCAGCCGGGACATCTGTTCACACGGGGTTCAATGGGGGTCTGGTGCATCTGGTCAACTCCTGCAGTCCTGGAGTCGATCTCGGTCACACAAATAATCTGAATCTTATCTCTTGTCTAAAATAATCAAAGCTTCTGCTCAAAAACGTCTGAATAGTCTGGCGCAGGCCAGGGGAGAGAACCAAGATGGCGGATCTCAGTGAGATAGCCACTCCCACCCTTTTTTTTTCGTGCACCAGAATCTCTTTCTAGGGACAATGACAGCTCTCTACTGACACCTAGTGACCAACTTGAAGCACTAATTTTGAACAATCAATGGGAAATCAGAAATATACAAGAACAGACAAAACAATTAACTTGGGGGTCATTAACCCTGGTTACAATTTGAATTATTTATTTATTTATTTTTGGACATTAAGAATTCAAGGAATGTATTGCAGTAAATTTCCACAGTTCTCAAACTGGGATCATCACACAGTTATCTCTGGGTTGACAGAGAATATAGTGAAAAAGAGAAAACTATCCAGTGAGAGGAGGATGGAAAGGGATGAGTTAGAAATGATAGAAAGGCAACAGCAGCTCAAATGAGTTTTGATTTGAATTATTTATTTATTTGGGACATGCAGAAATAAAGGAATGGGTTTCACGTGATCCTTAAAGGGGCTGCATCATGCAAAATTCACTTTTTGCATGTTTCAACCTTGTTATATAGTTATTTACTCAGCACCCCCCCCCCCCCCCCCCCCCCCCCTCCCAAGCGGGTTTTTCCTTTGTGCCTGTGTGCTTGAGCTTTCCTTATTTTCCTCCTGCTCAGAGAGGCAGCCCCTCCCATACCCGTGAAAACGGTCTGTCTCTTCTAGTTACGTCACTCGGAGAAGAAGAGTTTTTTCTGACCATATTTATGTTCTTCCTTTAGAAATTCCAGACATTTCATTTTTTTCAAGCTTGTTGTGTCACTTTTTCTCTCATTTCTTGTGGTTGTAGCTATTTTTCCCAGTGTTGCTTGTACATTATTTTGAATCCCTTTTTGACTCTGCATGCGCTGGAAGTGGTGATGGTTCCACTCTGCTCCTCTCACATCATGTCTGTGAGGCGTCCTGTTCACGCTATGTTTGCTGCCTCTGTCCCCTGATTGGTCAGGTTGTGTCCTGGTTGTTACTCTCTAGGATCTGACCCCGACCCCATCTCATCAGGCTGGTACAGCTTGTCTCCGTTTTCCTCTGACATCCTTTTGTTCTGCTCCCACTTTCTCTTTGTTGAGCTGGAGATTTTCTTCCTCTTCCTCCAGCATTTTTTTTTGCTCTGCTCCGACTTTCTCTTTGTTGAGCTGGAGATTGAGATATTGAGGACATCGGAGTGCCGTGGACCTCTTGTTCTCTTTCTTTTGGAAATTCCAGACATTTCATTTTTTTCAAGCTTGTTGTGTCACTTTTTCTCTCATTTCTTGTGGTTGTAGCTATTTTTCCCAGTTTCCCAGCATTCACTCATAGACTTAATTACACCAGTGTCTGAGTGAATAAATACAGCATTTTCTGGCCAGGGTGCATCAGCTGGAGATTTTCTTCCTCTTCCTCCAGCATTTTTTTTTTTTTGCTCTGCTCCCACTTTCTCTTTGTTGAGCTAGGGACTGTCTTCCTCTTCCTCCAGCATTTTTTTTCCTCTGCTCCCACTTTCTCTTTGTTGAGCTGGAGATTTTCTTCCTCTTCCTCCAGCATTTTTTTTTGCTCTGCTCCCACTTTCTCTTTGTTGAGCTGGAGATTTTCTTCCTCTTCCTCCAGCATTTTTTTTTTTTTGCTCTGCTCCCACTTTCTCTTTGTTGAGCTAGGGACTGTCTTCCTCTTCCTCCAGCATTTTTTTTTTCTCTGCTCCCACTTTCTCTTTGTTGAGCTAGAGACTGTCTTCCTCTTCCTCCAGCATTTTTTTTTCCTCTGCTCCCACTTTCTCTTTGTTGAGCTAGAGACTGTCTTCCTCTTCCTCCAGCATTTTTTTTTTCCTCTGCTCCCACTTTCTCTTTGTTGAGCTAGAGACTGTCTTCCTCTTCCTCTTCCTCTTCCTTGTTTTGAATGAAGAGACTCGACGTGAGAGGAACGGAAACGTTATGTGGAATCGTTCCGAGCAGGGCTCCACTCCCATCCGACATGGCTTTTGGGCCACGGATACTGAACTCCACTTCTTTTATAATTTCCTACGTGCCTGACTGTTTAAGGGTCGAGTCTGTTGGCCCGGGTGTTGGATGGGAAGGGAGGAGAGTCGTGTTGTGGAGCGCTATGGAAGACAGATGAGGTGGAGATGGAGACAGCGGAGCCACTTAGACCACCAGGACCACGCGCATGGTGTTGGTGTAACCGGAGCCTGGACGCCAGCCGGTCAGGACGATGACCACGTCGCCCTCTTTGAAGAAGCCTCTGACCTTTCCCATTTCCATGGCGAAGTTGACGCGCATGTCGACGTCCTCGGCCCACACGTCGTCGGCGGGCTTGGTGTAGAGGACCGGGAAGATGCCGCGGTACAGGTGGGCCTGGCGGGCTGTCTGGGCGTTACGGGTCACGGCGAGGATGGGGGCGCGGGGCCGGTACCTGGAGATCAGGTGGGCGGACCTTCCGGAGCCCGTGAGCACAATGATCGCTGAGGCTAAGCTCTTTAAGGAGGCCTCCACTGCGCCGATTGCAATGGCCTCGGCGGAATCTTTGCAGTGCGGCGTGGAGCGCTGCAGGTCCTCAAACACCTGCCGGTGGAACATGGCTGCCTCGGCTTCGCGGGCAATCATGTGCTGTGTGCGCACCGCCTCCAGAGGGTAGTCTCCCTTGGCAGTCTCGCCACTCAGCATGACGCAGTCGGCTCCGTCCAGGACGGCGTTTGCTACGTCGCTACCCTCGGCACGAGTGGGTCGGGGCTTCTTGATCATGCTCTCCAACATCTGAGTGGCACATGTGATGGGCTTGCCAGCCCTGTTGCAGCGACCAATCATCATCTTCTGGGCGAGGAAGACCTTCTCTGTGGGGATCTCGATACCCAGATCGCCACGGGCCACCATGATCCCGTCGCTGGCGTCCATAATCTCATCGAATCTGCGGACACCCTCGTGGTTCTCCAGCTTGCTGATGATCTTGATGTTCTTGCCCTTCTCTCCCAGCACTGCCCGGACGGCGTGCACGTCGTCGGCTTTGCGGATGAAGGAGGCAAACACCATGTCGACTCCCTGTTCCACACCGAACTGCAAGTCCTTGATATCCTTATCGGAGACAGCAGGCAGGTCCACGGCGGCTCCGGGCAGGTTCACACCCTTCTTACTGCCCAGAGTGCCGCCATTCTCAATCTGGCAATTGAGGAAATTGGAACCAATCTCCTTGACCTGCAGAGAAATGAGTCCATCGTCAATGTAGATCTTGCTGCCGATTTCCACCACTTTGGTAATGTTTTTGTAGTCGAGCCAGAGGATGTCTTCGCTGCAGTTGTCTTGGTAAGAGTCATCCAGGGTGAGCTTGATCATCTTGCCCTTCTTCAGCTCCACCTCAGCTGTGCCACTTCCCTGGATAAGGCCGGTCCTGATCTCTGGGCCCTTGGTGTCCAGGGCAATGCCGATGGGCCTGTACTGAATGCTGCCGGGCTCGAAGCTCTCGCATGCCTCACGCACATTCTTGATGGTTTCTGCATGGTACTCGTGCGTGCCGTGGGAGAAGTTCAAGCGAGCAATGTTCATTCCAGACTTGATCATCTCCTTGAGCATGTCCACAGATCGAGAGGCCGGCCCGATGGTGCAGATGATGCCGGTGTTACGTGCGGTGGTGGGCTCAGAGTCGATGTCCAACAGGCACACGTGTTCCAGGAAGGTGTCTGCCATGGCAGCGTTGAGCTGCTGTGTCTGGACGAAGGCAGAGCCCATGTCACACTTTGAATGAGGCATGGCGATCACTGGTGCAACCTGAGGAGTACTTGAGGCGCTGAGTGTGCCTCGACCGCAGTTCGTGTCGTAACACTGAGGGTCGTTGCCCTCTTGTTCTTCTTCTTCCTCTGCTGACACAAACTTGTCTTTGTCCTCAGAGCTGCAGAACTTCTGCAGCGCTGTCTTCATCTCTTCACCTTTGTCGCAGAGCCCAGAGATGTCCTGAGGGGCAGTCTCTTCAGGAGGCTTCATGTGAAGATAGTCATGTCCCAAAGATAAGAGTTTTCCCACCTGCTGACTCAAGCGCTCGTACACTTGTTCAAGACCTCTTGTCTGGTCGCACAGCTCATCCATCTCTCTTCTCAGCTCTTTGCAGTCCTTGAGACAGGAATGTGCATTTTCATACTGCTGGCAGAGGGCAAGCATTTCTATCTGCAGTTTGTAATTTTCCTCCAGCTTTTCATCCCTTTCCTGCTTCACTTGTGAATACTCCATTTCCATTTGTCTGTGGTTCTTCAGTTTTCCATTAATCTCCTGAATCTGTCCCTGGAGGGCTGCGGTGACTTGCTCTAACGCTCGGTTTGTCTCCTTCTTGCGTTTGCATTTTTCCTCCAAGTAATTTTGCTTGGAGACTTCCAGCCGGAGGTCTCGAGCTGTCTTCCCCAGAGTCTCATTTCGTTTTCTCAGGGTTCGAGTTGCCGCCTTTGCTGCCTTGTAGTCCTTTTCCAGAGCTTTTCTGTGTTTCTGTGTTTCTGTGTTTGACGTTTCTCTTCGATGCAGCCTATGATCAGGTCAGCTAGGGATTCTAAACTAAACCAAACTAAACTAAACTAAACTAAACTAAACTAAACTAAAACAAACCAAACCAAACTAAAGTAAACCAAACTAAACTAAACTAAACTAAACTAAAACAAACCAAACTAAAGTAAACCAAACCAAACTACAGTAAACCAAACTACAGTAAACCAAACTAAACTAAACTAAACTAAACTAAACTAAATTAAATTAAACTAAACCAAACCAAATTACACTAAACAAAATTAAACTAAACCAAACTAATTTAAACTAAACTAAACTATACTAACTAAATACTAGTTTAAACAGTTAAGTATCCACAAAGCTGCCCCAGGAGCTAGAATGCTGTGGGAAGTACGGTGCACTGAGCCCTGTCCTCTAATGTCTGAATGTTATTCCCTTTAGTCCGTTCATTGCTTTTCACCTGCTGTCCCCCCCTTCGAGGGGGAGTCTTCTCCAGTTTCAGTTGCTGACTCCACTATTACGAAGGCCTATGAACAAGCTCCGTCCGGACCGGGAGGACACCCCTGTCGGTCCTGCCCGTGGACTGGCTTCGGTTCTACTGCTGGGATCCGTGGTTCTTGTGCTGGACCGTCCAACGAACTGTCCTCAACATTGTCCTAGGCTTTACTTCTTATTGTCTCATGCTAGCTGTTGCCAAAGCTGTCCGTCCCTGGGAGAGGGATCCCTCCATACTGTGGTTCTCCCCAAGATTTCTTCTTTTCCCACTGGGTTTTTGGAGTTTTTTCTTGCCGGATGTGAGGGTCGAAGGCGGTGGTTGCTTCGTTCTGTCTCGTTACTGTAAATATTGACATATTACCATTATGCTTATTCACTGTTTTTACTTTTACCGACAAATGTAACATCTTGAAGCCCTCTGAGGCAACTGTTGTTGTGATACTGGGCTATACAAAAATAAATTGATTGATTGATTGATTGATTGATTGTTTCAGTTTGCTGCACACCTCCTGGATTTGCTCCTGGAGAGTTTGGTTGGCCTGCAGGAATTGATCTCTCTCTTTCTGTGCAGCCCTGCATTTCTCCTCCAAGGCTATCTGAGCCTGGAGTCTGCTGCTGAGCTCCTGCACTTGCTTATTCAGCAGCTTGTTTAAACTGCTGGCCGCTTCCCTCTCAGCTTTCAGCTGTTTGTACCTGTACTGGGCTTCCTGGGTGCTGGTGAGCTGGCTGTGGAGCGCCTCCTTCTGGACACTCAGTGCTCTGTTCTGTTCTTTGATGGCTTCTGTTTCCTCAAGAACAGAACAAGACTTTTTGGCGTTCGCTGTGTTTACAGGCTCGCCTCTCTACCACGTTAAGATCTTTCCCATCAGAGGACCCCATTACAGCGTTTACATCAGGGGTGTCAAACTCATTTTAGCTCAGGGGCCACATGGAGTAAAATCTAATCCCAAGCGGGCCGGACCAGCAAAATCATGGTATGTAACTTAAAAACAACAGCTTCAGATTGTTTTCTTTGTTTCAATACTGTCCAAAGTAGGACAAACACAACACTGGCATTAATCATAAAAACTTCAAGTTACTTCAAAATTCTGAGGACAAAGAACACACAAACACACAATGCCTCAGCGATTCACAGAACCAAAACAGTATCACAGACCACAGAACTATATCAGGGTGTTATTTCTCAGGCAGAAATGTTGATAAAAATGATAAAACTCTGTTGCCCAAACAAGTGCAAGAACCACAGTCACAAATCATACATAGGTTCAATGTGCAAAACAATAAAATACAATAAAAAAAAAATTGCACAACATAAAAAACATATGAACATAAAGCTGGAGCCTGGGGTCAGTGCGTCCAAAATAGTGCAAACACAACATCACTATTCAGCATAAATCCCATCAAGTTATTTAAATATTCTGAGGACAAGTAACACACAAACACACAATGCCTCAGCGATTCACAAAACTGTATAAAGGTGTCTCGGGCAGCAGTTTAAGTGGGGTTGCATTGTTTATTTGACTCCTGATACCTGGCGTCTTTCAGCTTTCACCAGCGCATCAATATCAGGCGTCTCATTCTGAGTGACAGCCAGCTTCAGGATGTGATTCAAGAGGCTGTGCGTGAGCCTTGAGCACAGCTTTGTTTCATTAATGCTCATTATAGAGAAAACCTGCTCACAAAGATGTGGTTCCAAACATGGACAACAGCTTTGCAGCGAGGGATGTCAAGTTGGGGCAACCTGGCAAGAGGTTCTGGTAAAATGTCTCCAAGCTGACTGCGGCAAATTTGCCCTTCAAATCTGAGTCGCACTGCAAGTTAGTTATTTCAAGTTGGATGTTGACGGGCAGATCAGAGGGATTCACGGTGAATGGCGAGCAAAACACTTTGAAGTCTTTCTCCAGTTCACCAAAGATCTGAAAACGTTGCTCAAACTCCTGCAACAGTCCCGTTATTTTATCTTTGAACCGCTTCATGTCCGCGACACGTTGGCTCGCGCACACACGTTTCAGACGGGGGAAGTGCGCCGCATCGCCACCGGAGAGTTGCGTCTCCCACAGTGACAGCTTCAACTTGAAAGCGGATGCTGTCGTAATACTGTGTGACAACTTTGTTGCGCCCTTGTGGCTGTTTGTTCAAGTTCTTCAGGAGCTCGGGAACATCCACCATAAATGCAAGGTCCTGCATCCATTCTTCAGGATGAAATTCTAACACCGGTTTGCCCTTTCTTTCCATGAACTGATGAGTTTCTTCTGGTAAGTCACAGAAACGCCTCAGCACAGCACCTCGGCTTAACCACCTTACCTCAGTGTGGTATGGCAAGCCATAGATGTGGTCTTTCTCTTTGAGAAGGCTGTCAAACTGACGGTGATTCAGCCTTCTGGATCGGATGAAATTCAGCGTTTGGATGACCACCTTCATGACGTGATCCATGTTTAATGACTTGCAACACAAAGCCTCCTGCTGCAAAATACAGTGAAAAGTCCAAAAATCACGTCCTCCATTTGCAGATTGCACTTTCTCTTTGAACTTTGTCACAACACCTGCTTTTCTCCCGATCATTGAGGGCACACCATCCGTAGCCAGGCTGACAGCGGGACCAATCCACTCCCACCCTGTCCAGGGCGCCGACGAGTGCGGTGAAAATATCATCGGATGTTGTTGTACCTGACATTGGCACCATCTCCACAAACTCAAATTGAGGCAATGAGAGCGAAAAAGCATATAATGGTAAAGGTAGAATCTGGCAGGCAAAATACAAAGGAGCTCACCTGATTGGCTCTTGCTCAACCGACTTGCTCTGCCCTGGTATAAACAGTTTGCTTGCAGAACACAATTGCTGTTGCGCCATCCAGTGGACACATTTAGAACAGCAGTTTATTGAAAAATTGCAGCTCATATGTACTTGACATAATCATCTCTCGGGCCAAATTAAATCCTTTTGCGGGCCTGATCCGGCCCGCGGGCCGTACGCTTGACACCTCTGGTGTACATGAAAACTGAATGTGGTAACTGGAATACTCAGTTTTTATGGCGTAAGATGTGACCCCATCAACTGACGGGGCTGACATACGCATGAAGCTCCGACTGTAGGAAATAGCCCCATGTGCTGTTTACATGGACTGTGATGGGGTCAAAACCTGACTGACATTTATCTCTCAGCTGGATGAATTCCACAGAGAACATTGCTGAACTTCAAATATCTCCACAAATAAAGCAACAGCACACTGTTTGAACCTTTTAATTCATTTTAGTTTGAATTTGTGTTTGCAAATGTGCACGCTGTAACTTTTTTATGCACATATATGTGTGTGTGTGTGTGTGTGTGTGTTGTCTCCAGTCTCACAGCTTTTAGCTCTGTTTCTGCTGTGTATTTTATGCTCTGAATGTGTCTCAGAAGAAAGACTGTTTCCTGTTTGAACCTGATCTGCATGTCGAAATGATGGAACCTGTGATGACAACAAGTCCGATGAGCCACATAGAGACCAAAGCAACACACTGTTTGTAAGACGCTAACATGTGATCCGAGGCTGTTAGATATGCCAGTCTGGTTGTCTTGTTTCTGATACAAGTGTTTATTCCATCATTCATGCAAGTTAGGGACACATTTTTATAGTCAGATTAACTTCTGCTTTTTTAAAATAGTCTCAGTAAATGAACTGTGCAGGAATCACTCTCAGTTTTGAGTTCCCTCCCGGGAAAAACAGAAAAATGAAAAATGGCAGCAATCCTAAACAATAACTCTTAATGTCTTGTGAAAATGGATAAAAAGATGGATGTTTTTCATTTGTTCTCTCACCACAAGGAGTGTGTTTCCAGTGTGCGATCGATGTTGTTCCAGTTAAGAATGAAGACGGTCTGGTCATCATGTTCATTCTGAACTTCGAGCTTCCCACTGATCCCAGAGTACCCAGCAGCTCTCCGGTTCAGGAACTCAGCAGAGTGCTGCAGATCCCCTGGCTGACCTCAGGTACGCTCCAAACACTCTGCTGTCACTCCAGGAGTGTGGACAGTGTTCGCCACTCTCCCACACTGCCTCATGAGTCTTCTCATCTCCTTGGTTTTTTCTAATTCTTCCACCATTTCCAATTTGGATGAGCTGTAGCTCTACACAGAAAAGAGAAGAATAAATAGTATTGAAGGTAAAATATCAGAATGACAGGGTAAAGCTAAGAGTAATGTTAAATATTTGAACCAATCAATCTGTATTTTCATTCTTCAGCCTGTAGAGTAACTTCTCCATGTTTTCCCTCCGTCTGCCGTCCAGCTCGACGTCGACGTCTCCGCCGCCTCCTGCGCTCCCTCAACCCCAGCGTGGGGGTCCTGTCACAGGACAGCGAGCTGGGCGCTCCCCACCCGGACCTCCTTCCTCTGGGACACGAGTCCGTGGCCCTGGACAAGCTGCTGTCCCTCCCTGAGAGGCAGCAGCTGGGAGAGGCTGCAGCCGAGCTCATGCTGTGGGACAGCGAGGAGGACGAGGACGAGGACGAGGAGCCGCCGCTCAGACCCCACGACTCCCGCCCTGCCAGGCGACGGAGCGAGGGTGATGGGAAGAACAGAGATAAAGGGGAAGGCTGTGGGGTGCCGGTGGACACCAGGGCAGCAGGTAGAGCCGCTGCCGCCCCGGCTTCTGCCCCCCCGACAGTGGCGCTGCCGCTGGCCTCCGCCCACGCTCCTCAGAGGTAACCCCACCTCCAGAGGCACAGCACACACTGGTCAGGGTACATGTGTGAATCTGTGGGAGTTTCTGGGATGGCCACTGGCTGTCTGGGCCCTGAGGGCCTCTCTGGCCTGCTTCTGATCTTCACAGAGGTCAGAGGTCGTATGCATGACCTTCAGTCACTCTCCGTGGCCCTGGTCAAGCTGCTGTCCCTGGTGAGAGGAAACACACTTCATTCAATAGACTGTCATCAGCAGTTACCACTGCGCAGAATGCAGTAATTTTACCCTTTGAGCTGAATGACGTCAGTAGTAAAACACTGAGGCTGTGCTCTCCCTCAGTCGGCATGGTAACCATTAGAAAGAGCAGCGTTCCCGTCGGGACGTCGGACTCTGATCTGCGCTGCCGGACAAACAGCCAGGTACACACACCAGTCAGAGCCATTCAAGTACTGTTTAAATGAAATGCTTTGGGAGCGTGGAGCTTGACTTCAACTTCTCCCAACAAGATTCTGTCCTTTTAAAGTTTGAGAATGAATCTTACAAAGTCAAGGAGAGCACAACCATGCTGTGTAGAATTTTCAAACGCTCGTCTTGTTGCTGTCAGTGAAAATGCTGAACTTTCTCTCTGATGTTTGGTATGTTCTTTCCTGGCGTTTGTACGGATTCAGCAAATGACTCAGAGCTTACTGGACACCAAGACTGAGGCCTACGTGACTCTGCCCGATGGGGAAATCAGACCTTGCAAACTGATGGACAGAACGCACCACGTCACAGAAAAAGTCACCCAGGTTGGTCCAGCTGATGCGCCACACACTTTTTCAAATATCCCTCTCACATCAGTGCCTTCACCGAGGGCCTGGAACCGCCCTGAGGCCACCAGAAACTTCAAGGAAGATTAGAAATGTCTTGAAATGCGGCCTTTTGGCCAGGAGAAGCTCCTCTTAAGTGTGTTTACCTGAGTGTAAACTCTGTGGCCGTTTGAGCTGTGCAGGTCCTCTCTCTGGGCGCTGATGTGTTACCTGAGTACAAGCTCCAGACCCCGAGGATCCAGAAGTGGACCATCCTTCACTACAGTCCCTTCAAAGCGGTGTGGGACTGGGTCATTCTGCTTTTAGTCATTTACACCGCCATATTCACACCGTACTCTGCTACCTTTCTGCTGAGGTGGGTCCAGATTCTCTCCAGCCTCCAACCGCTTGAAGATGAAGCTGCGTTTTAACAGGTTTGATTTCTCCACTTTGTCTGGATTCCTCCTTTTCCTGGTGCTCAGTGAGCAGGAGGAGGCAGCCATGCAGAGCTGCGGTTACTCCTGCTCTCCGCTGAGCGTGGTGGATTTCATCGTGGACATCATGTTCATTGTCGACATTATCATCAACTTCAGGACCACATACGTCAACTCCAATGATGAGGTGAACTGATCCGATTGTCCGAGTCACTTCAGATCCTGTGCTCTCCTCACAGCTGAGATCTAACTGGATTTTTCTGTAGATGTATTAAAGGATCGTGTCCCTGCAGTGAAAATGAGGCTTGCTGTTTGTCTGTGGTGGATTGTTGAAAGGTGGTGAGTCAGTCGTCTCGCATCGCCGTCCACTACTTCAAAGGCTGGTTTCTCATCGACATGGTGGCAGCCATTCCCTTCGACCTTCTGATCTCGCGCTCTGGAGAGGAAGTGGTTCGGGCCGGTGGCGAGGGAGAGGTATGAGCAGGGTGAAAAACAGTGATGGCGGGTCAAGAATACTGAGAAGAAGCACAAGACTTTAGAGGACGGGATGATTTCTGTCATCTGGACCTTTTCCTTAAAGACCACCACTCTGATCGGTTTGCTGAAGACGGCTCGGCTGCTGCGGCTGGTGCGTGTGGCGAGGAAGCTGGACCGTTATTCAGAGTACGGCGCCGCCGTCCTCTTCCTGCTCATGTGCACGTTTGCCCTCATCGCCCACTGGCTGGCCTGCATCTGGTACATCGCTCCACCTCACCAGCCAAGCGCATTCACTCGTGTGTTTCACTCCCTGGCGGTGAACCGGTTTGCTTCCTCGGCCTCAGGTACGCCATCGGTAACGTGGAGCGGGCCACGTCGGCCGGGATCGGCTGGTTGGATAACCTGGGAGACCAGCTGGGGCGGCCGTACAATGACTCGGTGCTGGGTTCGGGTCCTTCCGTTCGGGATAAATACGTCACGGCTTTGTACTTCACCTTCAGCAGCCTCACCAGCGTGGGCTTCGGAAACGTCTCACCAAACACCAACTCGGAGAAGATCTTCTCCATCTGCATCATGCTGATTGGAGGTGATTTCATGGAGGGTGTTGGAGTGGTTCCTCCTCATATTTTGGGGTTGTGGACTCAGCAGACCCCCCTGTGCCTGCAGCAGCTGACTGATCCAGCGCTCGCGTCTCTCCTGCAGCTCTCATGTATGCCAGTATTTTTGGAAACGTGTCCGCCATCATCCAGAGGCTTTACTCCGGCACGGCCCGTTACCACGCTCAGATGATGAGGGTTCGAGAGTTCATCCGCTTCCACCAGATTCCCAATCCTCTCCGGCAGCGGCTGGAGGAGTACTTCCAGCACGCCTGGTCCTACACCAACGGCATCGACATGAATGCAGTGAGTTGGATTTGACTGGTCTTTGGAGAAGCTATCCAAGCCTGTTAGGCTCAGACGGTCTTTGAATCAAAATGAAGCGAGACGTTAACCTTCTGTCTCTGACGTCTACATTCGTAGGTGCTGAAAGGCTTTCCAGAGTGCCTGCAGGCAGACATTTGTCTCCACCTCAACAGGACTCTGCTGCAGAACTGTAAAGCCTTCAAAGGTCGTAAATGAAGCGACAAGTATATGAATCTCTAAATGTTTCTGAATTCAGCTGTAAAAAAGACCACGCACTTGTTTTTGCTCTTGTCCAGGATCTACTAAGGGCTGTCTTCGGGCCCTGGCTATGCGGTTCAAGACCACCCACGCCCCTCCAGGAGACACTCTGGTCCACGCCGGAGACCTGATATCGGCGCTCTACTTCATCTCCAGAGGCTCCATCGAGATCCTCAGAGGAGACGTGGTGCTCGCTATCCTGGGTATGGCTGTATGTTCTCTCAGTCTGTGGATACATGAATTTGTCTTGTTGAAATAATCTGTTGGTTTTGAGATTGTGGGTTCAGCTCCAGCAGGCCATGAAAGTCAAATTGAACACATCCACCGTTTCTCCTGCTCCAGGTAAGAACGACATATTTGGGGAACCCATCAATCTGTATTCACTGCCTGGGAAGTCCAGCGCTGACGTCCGAGCTCTGACCTACTGCGACCTGCACAAGATTCAAAGAGAAGATGTGCTGGAGGTAACAGCTGTCGCAGTCCGGCCGGAGTGTGTTTGGGTGGTGGCGTCAGTAGCCTCCGCACGCAGAGGCTGTACTCATGGATTTGAATGTTACGTTTGGTTTCAGTCAGGACTTGAACACGTCTGCAGGAGTCAGATCTTTCCTCAACCTCGACTCTCTCTGTGACTTCATTTCTCTCTGAAGAAACCGCTGATAAATGCAGTGACTGTTTCTGGTGTTTCGGAGACTCGCGTCGCTCTGGGAAGCTGTGACTCGGTGCCCTTGAGCATTGCGCTGAACCGTCACCGTCACTGTCTGTTTGACGAGGTGACTGACTGATGCTGTGGGGCTGCTGCAGCAGAGAGGAACCAGCTGGATAATGAAATCCTGATACTATTTATACGGCATAATATAGTCAGCATGGAACACAGGGCTATATAACAATAACATGAAATAAAACAAAACTGAGTTTCATAAAGAAATCAATTGATCCAATAGTCAAATGTGTAAAAGATTACAAGAAGGTGTTAAACAAAGACAAAAAAACATGCAGGGATCCGTTTTTATATGCAGCCTTTACTGCCCATAGGTTTTTTTCTTTATTTCAATAGTGCAGCTCACTCTGGTCGGTGTCTGTGTTGCAGGTTCTGGATATGTATCCTGAGTTTTGTGAACACTTCTGGTCCAACCTGGAAATAACCTTCAACCTGAGAGATGTATGTTTCACCGGCGCCTCCTGCTGGACACATCAGACTGTCTGTCAGGGAAGCTGCTGGAGGTTTCAGTGATCTTGACTTGAAAGGCATCCTTTCTTCTGCAGGGACAAATTCATTCGTTTTAAACTCCACTTTTTCATTCAAGCTGCTTTTTAATTCATGATTTCTTTAAAAACAAGAAATAAACGATGGTCAAGTCAATCAAAGCCCCTCTGCTGTCTTCACCTGCTGCACCCTGCTTGTTACTGATTCTGCTTAGTGCAGTCCTGATGGATTATTTCCGGTATTAACTGAGTGAACCTGGTGAATATTGACCCAAAGGTTGTGTAGTTTGTGGCAAATGACCACGTTGTTCCCGTGCTGGTGCTCCTGTGCAGGTGAATAATGACGCTGTGAGTCTTCTCAGCGGAGACGACGGTGACGGAGGAAGCCGGCCTCACAAACACAAACTGTCCTCCGCTCACACAGGTCAGGACTCCGGCCTGCTCGTCTAAAATGCTCCTTTTTTCACATCCGTGGCTTATTAAGTGACATTGAGTTGAATATCGAGACGGACCACATCACCGTCATCACAGTGTATTTTCACTGCTGTGTGTGTTTGCAGGGGACAGCGTTTCCATGAGGGGTCAAAGAGCGGCGTCTGGATGGAGGAGGAAGCAGTGGGAGCACCGCGGCAGCAGCAAACCAGACCAGCATCAACATATCTTGTATGTTTTGTTATTCACGTCCTAAAAAGTTTAGTGTCTCCATTTTAAATAATCGTGACCATGCTTTCTCTTTTCATCTGAGGCCATGATTTTTACATAACTGACCAAACTGTCAACTCTTGAATGAGGAAGCAGCAGTTTGTAAGAGAGAGTGTGTGCAGATACGGCCCGGTGTTCTCCGGTGAGGAGGCCCACCCGGGAGATCCAGAGGGAACCAGTCCCGTCCAGACCTGCAGCACCAGGGGCCGCTCCAGCTGCAAGGACGAGTCCCACAGAACAGGCGGTAAACGTTCAGAGACGATCTGAATCACCGGCACGACGCCACACTCGGCTCAATACCTGCTTCACCTGCAGGAGACTCCGGCGTCTGTCCGCTCTGGAGCGCAGAGCCCCCCAGGACCCCCTCTCCACTCTGCCCTCCTCCTCCCCCCCGGACCTCCCACTGGCCCTCCAGCCCCACCACCCCCCCCTGCTCTCCTCCGCCTGTCGTCTCCTGGAGGCAGAAGGTGGATTTAGGCGACCGACTGGAGGCCCTGCAGCAGCAGATCAGCAGGTGGGCTCAAACTCTCATCCACCGTCACACCCAACCACTTCCTGTTTCTCTGTAGAAAATAAAAGTTGACTTCATCTAATAAAGTTAAAGGACACACACACACACACACACACACACACACACACACACACACACACCGTGGAAGCTGATCTGTATCCCATAGATGGTGTCTGTGTTGCAGGCTGGAGTCTGGCATGTCAGCGAACATCGGGGCCATCATGCAGCTTCTTCAGAGTCACATGTCCGTGGTCCCGCCTTCCTACAGCACCATGACGTTAACCCCCACCCTCCCCTCCTCTGCGTCCCCCGGGGACCGCTCGGCTCCGCCCTCCCCCTCGGACCGATCAGCAGACTCCGACTTCCAGCAGCTCAGAGACGATCAAGCCTTTTTTCCCCCCGAGTCAGACACCTCCGCCTCCCGACCCCGTCAGACCCGTCAGGACCCTTCCTTCCATCTGTCGCCCCTCGTGGCCCCCCTCAGCACCCAGACCCCCCCGCTGCCCGTCAGCCTCCAGCCGTCCTCCGCTCCGGTCTGCTCACACAGCTCCGTCTCTGTTCTGCAGGTAAGAGCGACATTAGAGCTGTCAGCTCGCCACAGATAAAGAAACTTGACTTATTTCCACAAAACCTGAATAAGAGGAAGAATTTAAAGAGCAAGAAGTTCAGTGTCAGGACATTTTCTCTCCTGACTCCCATTCCTTCAAATGTTTGCACACACCTTCTAATTCAGTGTTTTTACTTTATTTTCTTGATTATTCACCGAAGGCATCAGAACTATTGACGAACACAGATGGAATTATGTTGTGAACACGAGTGTGAAATAAGTGAAACCATCTTTCATATTTTGGTGATATAAGTTACCATGACCGACCGTCAGCCTTAGAGGTGTGAGGCATGAAATGAATGATTCAAATAAAGTCAGCATGATGGAGCTTAAGCGTTTGCTATTGCAGATGGGCGCTGATATAACCAGGATCTCTGCTTGATGGTCTTTCTCTTTGGTCATAGAGTGGACACAAGGCGCCAGAGGAGCAGGGCCTGTGAATCCTGAGTCTGGAGGTCTGCCATCGTCTCTGGAGAGCAGCAAGGCCCGGACACCACCTCAGGGGTCTGCAACTTCCTGCTCCACAGCCCCTCTGGTGACTGCTTCCCTGCTGCTGAACATTATGTGTAGATACTCAGAGTATTTACTTTCATTTTCTGCATTAACATGTAACCGGCACGGTGAAACGTGTCTAATAAATCAATATTCACCTTGATGAAGAAGCCAGAAACGTGATATTTACTTTTAGTTTTTGTTGTAGGCAACGTGCAACATTTTTTTATCATCAATTCTTAATTTATTTGAAATATTATGAACAAAATCAAACCCCATGAGTTGAAATGTTAGAAAAAAAACATATTTTGGTACTCTATTGTTGATGATTTTAAATATGAAAATGTTTTCTGTCATTTATTGTATTTTTTTTCATGAACATATTGTCATTTATATGAATCCAAACTCTGAAATGGTCCAAAGTGATCTGGATTCAAGTGATTTGTGTTTGAGTTCAGTGGAGATTCAGCCGAGAGGTCATGAAATGATGACAGCCCTTTGATTGCATTTTGGGGGCCTGTTTCCACGACAACGGCGCTCCTCAGGTGGAACTTTCCTTATGTGTTTTCTTTCCAAAAACATCCAACAGCGCCCCCCATTGTTTACAGAATTTGTGCTGTTGTCATGGAGACAGACATTGTTTTGGGACCTGAAACTGTCTCCTGATCACAGTGAATGTGTTTTTCTTTCTCGTGAAAAGTACAAATAATCAAGTCTCCGCCATGTTTCTAGTTTTAAGTGAACTTTTGTAAAGTTTCTGGAGCTTTGTTTCAGCTCTCTGTCACTTCCGGTTCATCCTTGTTGTGAGGAAGACGATGAGGGAGGAGGAAGACGAGGGCGTCTTCATGAAGTTATAAATGTACTGTGTGTTTCTGGTTGACTGGAGTGCTTTCAGTTTTCTCAGATGACATTCCCTATGTTGCATGAAAACTTTAGTTTGTTCCAAATAAAACGAAAGGATTTCACTTAAAAGATTTCACATGGATCATACCTCTAACAAATTTCAACCGGAAGAAAACTCCACTGGACAGCTTGACCTCGAGTGTCTGACTGTACATCGAGCATGGAAGCTCGAGACAAGACGAAAGAATCAAGAATCAAAATCAAGACCAACACTTAAAGGTGTAATACAGGATTTTCTATTTGCTTTGAGTTCCGGGTGGATCATCAAAATAACTGGTGGGTCTGTTTGTCAGTCATTCTGACGAGCTGCTTTCCTCAAGCCGTTGTGTGCTCGCTCCCAATCACGTTCTACGTATTGCGCATCCAGAGTGTTTATGTAGCCGTGAGCCTCCGTTTCAGCTAGTGCTTACCGATGGCGAGTCTGACATAATGAAACTGTAACTTTTTCGGAAAACAAGCTTTATGAGCGAGGCCGATCGCAGAAACTGTAAACAGAGCCGTGCACGCCCGGAGAAGATGAGGACGTGCTCGCACGCTTCCGCCATTGATAGGCGTTCCCTGGGAGAAGCAGGAGAGCCGGGCGGATGGTCTGGTAAATGCGTGTTGTTCAAAAAGTGAGTAACAGACGTTTGGCTTCGTCTTTTCGAGACAATCCAGTATTACACCTTTAAGGGACTGAGACCAAGTCAAGACCATGGTCTTAAAAACGACTGCTCTCCACAACACTCTATCTGGTCTTTGCATCATGAGGCTGAATCTCTTGTATGTACGCCATAGATTTGGTCAGTGGTTATTTTTGGGAATGATTCCTCTATCCTCTGGTGGGCTCCACCCGCCGAGGGAACCGTAGGGGCCGGGTGCAGTGTGGATTGGGTGGCAGCCGACGGCAGGGTGCCCGGCGACCCGATCCTCAGACACAGAGACTGGCTCTAGGGACATGGAATGTCTCCTCGTTGGGGGGGAAGGAGCCTGAACTTGTGAGGGAGGTTGAGAGGTGCCGGCTAGATATAGTCAGACTCACCTCCACACAGCCTGGACTCTGGAACCCTCCTCTGGAGAAGGGCTGGACTCTCCACTTCTCTGGCGTTGCCCGCGGTGAGAGGCGGCGGGCTGGTGTGGGTTTGCTTATAGCCCCACAGCTCAGCGCCAGGTGTTGTTCGCATCCCTGGTCCTTCAGGTCGGGGACAGGTGCCTCACTGTGGTCTCGGCTTACGGGCCGAACAGCAGTGCAGAGTACCCGGCCTTCTTGGAGTCCCTGGGAGGGGTGCTGGACAGTGCTCCGACTGGGGACTCCATGGTTCTACTGGGGGACTTCAACGCCCACGTGGACAGCGACGGTGAGACCTGGAGGGGGGTGATTGGATCACACGGCCTCCCTGATCTGAACCCGAGTGGTGTTCTGTGGTCCGGTTCGGGGACCACAGGATTTCATCTCTGCTTTTGCAGATGATGTTGTCCTGTTGGCTTCATCGAACCTGGACCTACAGCATGCACTGCGGCGGTTCACAGCCGAGTGTGAAGCGGCAGGGATGAGGATCAGCACCTCCAAATCCGAGGCCATGGTCCTCGACCGGAACAAGGTGGCTTGCCCCCTCCAGGTCGGTGGAGAGACTCTGGCCCAAGTGGAGGAGTTTAAGTATCTTGGGGTCTTGTTCACAGTGGGGGGCGGGCGGAGGTGAGATTGACAGGCGGATCGGTGCAGCGTCTGCAGTGATCAGTCGTTGTATCGGTCCGTTGTGGTGAAGAAGGAGCTGAGCCGAAAGGCAAAGCTCTCGATTTACCGGTCAGTCTACGTTCCCACCCTCACGTCTGGTCTTGAGCTTTGGGTCATGACCGAAAGGACAAGATCCTGGATACAAGCGGCTGAAAGGAGCTTTCTCCGTAGGGGGGCTGGACTCCCTGAGAGACAGGGGGAGGAGCTCAGCCACCAGGGAGGAGCTCGGAGTAGAGCCGCTTCTCCTCCACATCCAGAGGGCCAGCTGAGGAGGCTCGGGCATCTGGTTAGGACGCCTCCTGGACGCCTCCCTGGGGAGGAGTTCTGGGCATGTCCCACCAGGAGGAGGCCCCGGGGAAGACCCAGGACACGCTGGAGAGACTATGTCTCTCAGCTGGCCTGGGAACGCCTTGGGATCCTCCCAGAGGAGCTGGAGGAAGTGTCTGGGGACAGAAAGTCTGAGCATCTCTGCTGAGACTGCTGCCCCCGCGACCCGGCCCTGGATAAGCGGTTGAAGATGGATGGATGGATGGATGGGTGATTTAAAAAATGTAGCTTGTATTTTTCACAGACTGTCACTGATACCTTATTTCTACTGCTCCACTCTGGACTCAAAATAAAAAAACACCCCACATATTTTTGAGCTGAATTATTATTAAATTGCAGGGTAAATTATAACAAAATGGTTTCTCTTCTGTACTGTAGTGGTTACATTTTCTGACAGAGTCCTCACAGTCCGCGAAAGGCAACAGTCGCTGAAATCAGTTTTGATTTTGTAACCCTCCCCTCGTGTCTGCACCAGGTTTTGGTGTGGTCTAGGTTCGGGAGGGAGGTTGGTTGGAAATTTCTTTTATCTATTTAACTGGACCTTCTGTCCTTCATTCAAACACGACAACAATTGGCAGTTCAAAAAAATATATTGAAGGAACAACAAAAGAATCAACTATTTACAATAATCATTTCACCCACATCTTCTTGTTTCAGTCAAGATAAATGTCCAATACACACTGGCCGGCCAGGCAATCAAAACCAGAAAACCAATAAAGGAAAAAAACTATTGAGTGCACTCAGAAAAATCCTACCGCCCCTTTAAAACGAGTGTCCATGGGATGGCCCAAGATGGTGGAGATGGGGGATGGAGACGATGAAGAAGGGGACGAAGATGGACATCACCCAGAGTGGCACGCTCTGAAGAATGGGGTCGCTGAACGGGATCCAAAAAAAACCAGCCGGGACATCTGTTCACACGGGGTTCAATGGGGGTCTGGTGCATCTGGTCAACTCCTGCAGTCCTGGAGTCGATCTCGGTCACACAAATAATCTGAATCTTATCTCTTGTCTAAAATAATCAAAGCTTCTGCTCAAAAACGTCTGAATAGTCTGGCGCAGGCCAGGGGAGAGAACCAAGATGGCGGATCTCAGTGAGATAGCCACTCCCACCCTTTTTTTTTCGTGCACCAGAATCTCTTTCTAGGGACAATGACAGCTCTCTACTGACACCTAGTGACCAACTTGAAGCACTAATTTTGAACAATCAATGGGAAATCAGAAATATACAAGAACAGACAAAATAATTAACTTCGGGGTCATTAACCCTGGTTACAATTTGAATTATTTATTTATTTATTTTTGGACATTAAGAATTCAAGGAATGTATTGCAGTAAATGTCCACAGTTCTCAAACTGGGATCATCACACAGTTATCTCTGTGTTGGCAGAGAATATAGTGAAAAAGAGAAAACTATCCAGTGAGAGGAGGATGGAAAGGGATGAGTTAGAAATGATAGAAAGGCAACAGCAGCTCAAATGAGTTTTGATTTGAATTATTTATTTATTTGGGACATGCAGAAATAAAGGAATGGGTTTCACGTGATCCTTAAAGGGGCTGCATCATGCAAAATTCACTTTTTGCATGTTTCAACCTTGTTATATAGTTATTTACTCAGCACCCCCCCCCCCCCCTCCCAAGCGGGTTTTTCCTTTGTGCCTGTGTGCTTGAGCTTTCCTTATTTTCCTCCTGCTCAGAGAGGCAGCCCCTCCCATACCCGTGAAAACGGTCTGTCTCTTCCAGTTACGTCACTCGGAGAAGAAGAGTTTTTTCTGACCATATTTATGTTCTTCCTTTAGAAATTCCAGACATTTCATTTTTTTCAAGCTTGTTGTGTCACTTTTTCTCTCATTTCTTGTGGTTGTAGCTATTTTTCCCAGTGTTGCTTGTACATTATTTTGAATCCCTTTTTGACTCTGCATGCGCTGGAAGTGGTGATGGTTCCACTCTGCTCCTCTCACATCATGTCTGTGAGGCGTCCTGTTCACGCTATGTTTGCTGCCTCTGTCCCCTGATTGGTCAGGTTGTGTCCTGGTTGTTACTCTCTAGGATCTGACCCCGACCCCATCTCATCAGGCTGGTACAGCTTGTCTCCGTTTTCCTCTGACATCCTTTTGTTCTGCTCCCACTTTCTCTTTGTTGAGCTGGAGATTTTCTTCCTCTTCCTCCAGCATTTTTTTTTGCTCTGCTCCGACTTTCTCTTTGTTGAGCTGGAGATTGAGATATTGAGGACATCGGAGTGCCGTGGACCTCTTGTTCTCTTTCTTTTAGAAATTCCAGACATTTCATTTTTTTCAAGCTTGTTGTGTCACTTTTTCTCTCATTTCTTGTGGTTGTAGCTATTTTTCCCAGTTTCCCAGCATTCACTCATAGACTTAATTACACCAGTGTCTGAGTGAATAAATACAGCATTTTCTGGCCAGGGTGCATCAGCTGGAGATTTTCTTCCTCTTCCTCCAGCATTTTTTTTTTTGCTCTGCTCCCACTTTCTCTTTGTTGAGCTAGAGACTGTCTTCCTCTTCCTCCAGCATTTTTTTTTTCCTCTGCTCCCACTTTCTCTTTGTTGAGCTGGAGATTGAGATATTGAGGACATCGGAGTGCCGTGGACCTCTTGTTCTCTTTCTTTTGGAAATTCCAGACATTTCATTTTTTTCAAGCTTGTTGTGTCACTTGTCTCTCATTTCTTGTGGTTGTAGCTATTTTTCCCAGTTTCCCAGCATTCACTCATAGACTTAATTACACCAGTGTCTGAGTGAATAAATACAGCATTTTCTGGCCAGGGTGCATCAGCTGGAGATTTTCTTCCTCTTCCTCCAGCATTTTTTTTTTTTGCTCTGCTCCCACTTTCTCTTTGTTGAGCTGGAGATTTTCTTCCTCTTCCTCCAGCATTTTTTTTTTTCCTCTGCTCCCACTTTCTCTTTGTTGAGCTGGAGATTTTCTTCCTCTTCCTCCAGCATTTTTTTTTGCTCTGCTCCCACTTTCTCTTTGTTGAGCTGGAGATTTTCTTCCTCTTCCTCCAGCATTTTTTTTTTCCTCTGCTCCCACTTTCTCTTTGTTGAGCTGGAGATTTTCTTCCTCTTCCTCCAGCATTTTTTTTTGCTCTGCTCCGACTTTCTCTTTGTTGAGCTGGAGATTGAGATATTGAGAACATCGGAGTGCCGTGGACCTCTTGTTCTCTTTCTTTTAGAAATTCCAGACATTTCATTTTTTTCAAGCTTGTTGTGTCACTTTTTCTCTCATTTCTTGTGGTTGTAGCTACTTTTTCCCAGTTTCCCAGCATTCACTCATAGACTTAATTACACCAGTGTCTGAGTGAATAAATACAGCATTTTCTGGCCAGGGTGCATCAGCTGGAGATTTTCTTCCTCTTCCTCCAGCATTTTTTTTTCCTCTGCTCCCACTTTCTCTTTGTTGAGCGAGAGACTGTCTTCCTCTTCCTCCAGCATTTTTTTTTTCTCTGCTCCCACTTTCTCTTTGTTGAGCTAGAGACTGTCTTCCTCTTCCTCCAGCATTTTTTTTTCTCTGCTCCCACTTTCTCTTTGTTGAGCTAGAGACTGTCTTCCTCTTCCTCCAGCATTTTTTTTTCCTCTGCTCCCACTTTCTCTTTGTTGAACTAGAGACTGTCTTCCTCTTCCTCTTCCTCTTCCTTGTTTTGAATGAAGAGACTCGACGTGAGAGGAATGGAAACGTTATGTGGAATCGTTCCGAGCAGGGCTCCACTCCCATCCGACATGGCTTTTGGGCCACGGATACTGAACTCCACTTCTTTTATAATTTCCTACGTGCCTGACTGTTTAAGGGTCGAGTCTGTTGGCCCGGGTGTTGGATGGGAAGGGAGGAGAGTCGTGTTGTGGAGCGCTATGGAAGACAGATGAGGTGGAGATGGAGACAGCGTAGCCACTTAGACCACCAGGACCACGCGCATGGTGTTGGTGTAACCGGAGCCTGGACGCCAGCCGGTCAGGACGATGACCACGTCGCCCTCTTTGAAGAAGCCTCTGACCTTTCCCACTTCCATGGCGAAGTTGACGCGCATGTCGACGTCCTCGGCCCACACGTCGTCGGCGGGCTTGGTGTAGAGGACCGGGAAGATGCCGCGGTACAGGTGGGCCTGGCGGGCTGTCTGGGCGTTACGGGTCACGGCGAGGATGGGGGCGCGGGGCCGGTACCTGGAGATCAGGTGGGCGGACCTTCCGGAGCCCGTGAGCACAATGATCGCTGAGGCTAAGCTCTTTAAGGAGGCCTCCACTGCGCCGATTGCAATGGCCTCGGCGGAATCTTTGCAGTGCGGCGTGGAGCGCTGCAGGTCCTCAAACACCTGCCGGTGGAACATGGCTGCCTCGGCTTCGCGGGCAATCATGTGCTGTGTGCGCACCGCCTCCAGAGGGTAGTCTCCCTTGGCAGTCTCGCCACTCAGCATGACGCAGTCGGCTCCGTCCAGGACGGCGTTTGCTACGTCGCTACCCTCGGCACGAGTGGGTCGGGGCTTCTTGATCATGCTCTCCAACATCTGAGTGGCACATGTGATGGGCTTGCCAGCCCTGTTGCAGCGACCAATCATCATCTTCTGGGCGAGGAAGACCTTCTCTGTGGGGATCTCGATACCCAGATCGCCACGGGCCACCATGATCCCGTCGCTGGCGTCCATAATCTCATCGAATCTGCGGACACCCTCGTGGTTCTCCAGCTTGCTGATGATCTTGATGTTCTTGCCCTTCTCTCCCAGCACTGCCCGGACGGCGTGCACGTCGTCGGCTTTGCGGATGAAGGAGGCAAACACCATGTCGACTCCCTGTTCCACACCGAACTGCAAGTCCTTGATATCCTTATCGGAGACAGCAGGCAGGTCCACGGCGGCTCCGGGCAGGTTCACACCCTTCTTACTGCCCAGAGTGCCGCCATTCTCAATCTGGCAATTGAGGAAATCGGAACCAATCTCCTTGACCTGCAGAGAAATGAGTCCATCGTCAATGTAGATCTTGCTGCCGATTTCCACCACTTTGGTAATGTTTTTGTAGTCGAGCCAGAGGATGTCTTCGCTGCAGTTGTCTTGGTAAGAGTCATCCAGGGTGAGCTTGATCATCTTGCCCTTCTTCAGCTCCACCTCAGCTGTGCCACTTCCCTGGATAAGGCCGGTCCTGATCTCTGGGCCCTTGGTGTCCAGGGCAATGCCGATGGGCCTGTACTGAATGCTGCCGGGCTCGAAGCTCTCGCATGCCTCACGCACATTCTTGATGGTTTCTGCATGGTACTCGTGCGTGCCGTGGGAGAAGTTCAAGCGAGCAATGTTCATTCCAGACTTGATCATCTCCTTGAGCATGTCCACAGATCGAGAGGCCGGCCCGATGGTGCAGATGATGCCGGTGTTACGTGCGGTGGTGGGCTCAGAGTCGATGTCCAACAGGCACACGTGTTCCAGGAAGGTGTCTGCCATGGCAGCGTTGAGCTGCTGTGTCTGGACGAAGGCAGAGCCCATGTCACACTTTGAATGAGGCATGGCGATCACTGGTGCAACCTGAGGAGTACTTGAGGCGCTGAGTGTGCCTCGACCGCAGTTCGTGTCGTAACACTGAGGGTCGTTGCCCTCTTGTTCTTCTTCTTCCTCTGCTGACACAAACTTGTCTTTGTCCTCAGAGCTGCAGAACTTCTGCAGCGCTGTCTTCATCTCTTCACCTTTGTCGCAGAGCCCAGAGATGTCCTGAGGGGCAGTCTCTTCAGGAGGCTTCATGTGAAGATAGTCATGTCCCAAAGATAAGAGTTTTCCCACCTGCTGACTCAAGCGCTCGTACACTTGTTCAAGACCTCTTGTCTGGTCGCACAGCTCATCCATCTCTCTTCTCAGCTCTTTGCAGTCCTTGAGACAGGAATGTGCATTTTCATACTGCTGGCAGAGGGCAAGCATTTCTATCTGCAGTTTGTAATTTTCCTCCAGCTTTTCATCCCTTTCCTGCTTCACTTGTGAATACTCCATTTCCATTTGTCTGTGGTTCTTCAGTTTTCCATTAATCTCCTGAATCTGTCCCTGGAGGGCTGCGGTGACTTGCTCTAACGCTCGGTTTGTCTCCTTCTTGCGTTTGCATTTTTCCTCCAAGTAATTTTGCTTGGAGACTTCCAGCCGGAGGTCTCGAGCTGTCTTCCCCAGAGTCTCATTTCGTTTTCTCAGGGTTCGAGTTGCCGCCTTTGCTGCCTTGTAGTCCTTTTCCAGAGCTTTTCTGTGTTTCAGTTTGCTGCACACCTCCTGGATTTGCTCCTGGAGAGTTTGGTTGGCCTGCAGGAATTGATCTCTCTCTTTCTGTGCAGCCCTGCATTTCTCCTCCAAGGCTATCTGAGCCTGGAGTCTGCTGCTGAGCTCCTGCACTTGCTTATTCAGCAGCTTGTTTAAACTGCTGGCCGCTTCCCTCTCAGCTTTCAGCTGTTTGTACCTGTACTGGGCTTCCTGGGTGCTGGTGAGCTGGCTGTGGAGCGCCTCCTTCTGGACACTCAGTGCTCTGTTCTGTTCTTTGATGGCTTCTGTTTCCTCAAGAACAGAACAAGAATTTTTGTTTTCCCTCCTATCGTCATCCACTGGGGGGAGTGAAGTGGAACGCTCATCGGCTTTCCTCAAAAACCTCGGTTTTCTCATCTTAAACATGGTCTCTCCTGAATTCACGTTTCTCTGCAGAGTCTGATGAATGCTGTAGGCTGACACGAGTTCTCGAACCGTGTGACTGAGAACAGAGCTGCAGCAGGTAGAAGATGTGAGAGCTGTCAAGTCTGCGCTTTCATCTGCATCTATGATGTCACTCTGAGGGATGTTGCCATGGCAACGTCACTTTGAGTCACGTTGCCATGGCAACACATGTAACCTCAAATCATCAGGCCTGCAGGCTGTTGGATCCCTTGAGCCTGCCTCCACTAACTCTACACACTGAAAACCACAGAATGGCAGTGAGGGCCGCTCACGCCTGGCGTTCGCTGTGTTTACAGGCTCGCCTCTCTACCACGTTAAGATCTTTCCCATCAGAGGACCCCATTACAGCGTTTACATCAGGGGTGTCAAACTCATTTTAGCTCAGGGGCCACATGGAGTAAAATCTAATCCCAAGCGGGCCGGACCAGCAAAATCATGGTATGTAACTTAAAAACAACAGCTTCAGATTGTTTTCTTTGTTTCAATACTGTCCAAAGTAGGACAAACACAACACCTGGCATTAATCATAAAAACTTCAAGTTACTTCAAAATTCTGAGGACAAAGAACACACAAACACACAATGCCTCAGCGATTCACAGAACCAAAACAGTATCACAGACCACAGAACTATATCAGGGTGTTATTTCTCAGGCAGAAATGTTGATAAAAATGATAAAACTCTGTTGCCCAAACAAGTGCAAGAACCACAGTCACAAATCATACATAGATTAAATGTGCAAAACAATAAAATACAATAAAAAAAAATTGCACAACATAAAAAACATATGAACATAAAGCTGGAGCCTGGGGTCAGTGCATCCAAAATAGTGCAAACACAACATCACTATTCAGCATAAATCCCATCAAGTTATTTAAATATTCTGAGGACAAGTAACACACAAACACACAATGCCTCAGCGATTCACAAAACTGTATAAAGGTGTCTCGGGCAGCAGTTTAAGTGGGGTTGCATTGTTTATTTGACTCCTGATACCTGGCGTCTTTCAGCTTTCACCAGCGCATCAATATCAGGCGTCTCATTCTGAGTGACAGCCAGCTTCAGGATGTGATTCAAGAGGCTGTGCGTGAGCCTTGAGCACAGCTTTGTTTCATTAATGCTCATTATAGAGAAAACCTGCTCACAAAGATGTGGTTCCAAACATGGACAACAGCTTTGCAGCGAGGGATGTCAAGTTGGGGCAACCTGGCAAGAGGTTCTGGTAAAATGTCTCCAAGCTGACTGCGGCAAATTTGCCCTTCAAATCTGAGTCGCACTGCAAGTTAGTTATTTCAAGTTGGATGTTGACGGGCAGATCAGAGGGATTCACGGTGAATGGCGAGCAAAACACTTTGAAGTCTTTCTCCAGTTCACCAAAGATCTGAAAACGTTGCTCAAACTCCTGCAACAGTCCCGTTATTTTATCTTTGAACCGCTTCATGTCCGCGACACGTTGGCTCGCGCACACACGTTTCAGACGGGGGAAGTGCGCCGCATCGCCACCGGAGAGTTGCGTCTCCCACAGTGACAGCTTCAACTTGAAAGCGGATGCTGTCGTAATACTGTGTGACAACTTTGTTGCGCCCTTGTGGCTGTTTGTTCAAGTTCTTCAGGTGCTCGGGAACATCCACCATAAATGCAAGGTCCTGCATCCATTCTTCAGGATGAAATTCTAACACCGGTTTGCCCTTTCTTTCCATGAACTGATGAGTTTCTTCTGGTAAGTCACAGAAACGCCTCAGCACAGCACCTCGGCTTAACCACCTTACCTCAGTGTGGTATGGCAAGCCATAGATGTGGTCTTTCTCTTTGAGAAGGCTGTCAAACTGACGGTGATTCAGCCTTCTGGATCGGATGAAATTCAGCGTTTGGATGACCACCTTCATGACGTGATCCATGTTTAATGACTTGCAACACAAAGCCTCCTGCTGCAAAATACAGTGAAAAGTCCAAAAATCACGTCCTCCATTTGCAGATTGCACTTTCTCTTTGAACTTTGTCACAACACCTGCTTTTCTCCCGATCATTGAGGGCGCACCATCCGTAGCCAGGCTGACAGCGGGACCAATCCACTCCCACCCTGTCCAGGGCGCCGACGAGTGCGGTGAAAATATCATCGGATGTTGTTGTACCTGACATTGGCACCATCTCCACAAACTCATATTGAGGCAATGAGAGCGAAAAAGCATATAATGGTAAAGGTAGAATCTGGCAGGCAAAATACAAAGGAGCTCACCTGATTGGCTCTTGCTCAACCGACTTGCTCTGCCCTGGTATAAACAGTTTGCTTGCAGAACACAATTGCTGTTGCGCCATCCAGTGGACACATTTAGAACAGCAGTTTATTGAAAAATTGCAGCTCATATGTACTTGACATAATCATCTCTCGGGCCAAATTAAATCCTTTTGCGGGCCTGATCCAGCCCGCGGGCCGTACGCTTGACACCTCTGGTGTACATGAAAACTGAATGTGGTAACTGGAATACTCAGCTTTTATGGCGTAAGATGTGACCCCATCAACTGACGGGGCTGACATACGCATGAAGCTCCGACTGTAGGAAATAGCCCCATGTGCTGTTTACATGGACTGTGATGGGGTCAAAACCTGACTGACATTTATCTCTCAGCTGGATGAATTCCACAGAGAACATTGCTGAACTTCAAATATCTCCACAAATAAAGCAACAGCACACTGTTTGAACCTTTTAATTCATTTTAGTTTGAATTTGTGTTTGCAAATGTGCACGCTGTAACTTTTTTATGCACATATATGTGTGTGTGTGTGTGTGTGTTGTCTCCAGTCTCACAGCTTTTAGCTCTGTTTCTGCTGTGTATTTTATGCTCTGAATGTGTCTCAGAAGAAAGACTGTTTCCTGTTTGAACCTGATCTGCATGTCGAAATGATGGAATCTGTGATGACAACAAGTCCGATGAGCCACATAGAGACCAAAGCAACACACTGTTTGTAAGACGCTAACATGTGATCCGAGGCTGTTTGATATGCCAGTCTGGTTGTCTTGTTTCTGATACAAGTGTTTATTCCATCATTCATGCAAGTTAGGGACACATTTTTATAGTCAGATTAACTTCTGCTTTTTTTAAAATAGTCTCAGTAAATGAACTGTGCAGGAATCACTCTCAGTTTTGAGTTCCCTCCCGGGAAAAACAGAAAAATGAAAAATGGCAGCAATCCTAAACAATAACTCTTAATGTCTTGTGAAAATGGATAAAAAGATGGATGTTTTTCATTTGTTCTCTCACCACAAGGAGTGTGTTTCCAGTGTGCGATCGATGTTGTTCCAGTTAAGAATGAAGACGGTCTGGTCATCATGTTCATTCTGAACTTCGAGCTTCCCACTGATCCCAGAGTACCCAGCAGCTCTCCGGTTCAGGAACTCAGCAGAGTGCTGCAGATCCCCTGGCTGACCTCAGGTACGCTCCAAACACTCTGCTGTCACTCCAGGAGTGTGGACAGTGTTCGCCACTCTCCCACACTGCCTCATGAGTCTTCTCATCTCCTTGGTTTTTTCTAATTCTTCCACCATTTCCAATTTGGATGAGCTGTAGCTCTACACAGAAAAGAGAAGAATAAATAGTATTGAAGGTAAAATATCAGAATGACAGGGTAAAGCTAAGAGTAATGTTAAATATTTGAACCAATCAATCTGTATTTTCATTCTTCAGCCTGTAGAGTAACTTCTCCATGTTTTCCCTCCGTCTGCCGTCCAGCTCGACGTCGACGTCTCCGCCGCCTCCTGCGCTCCCTCAACCCCAGCGTGGGGGTCCTGTCACAGGACAGCGAGCTGGGCGCTCCCCACCCGGACCTCCTTCCTCTGGGACACGAGTCCGTGGCCCTGGACAAGCTGCTGTCCCTCCCTGAGAGGCAGCAGCTGGGAGAGGCTGCAGCCGAGCTCATGCTGTGGGACAGCGAGGAGGACGAGGACGAGGACGAGGAGCCGCCGCTCAGACCCCACGACTCCCGCCCTGCCAGGCGACGGAGCGAGGGTGATGGGAAGAACAGAGATAAAGGGGAAGGCTGTGGGGTGCCGGTGGACACCAGGGCAGCAGGTAGAGCCGCTGCCGCCCCGGCTTCTGCCCCCCCGACAGTGGCGCTGCCGCTGGCCTCCGCCCACGCTCCTCAGAGGTAACCCCACCTCCAGAGGCACAGCACACACTGGTCAGGGTACATGTGTGAATCTGTGGGAGTTTCTGGGATGGCCACTGGCTGTCTGGGCCCTGAGGGCCTCTCTGGCCTGCTTCTGATCTTCACAGAGGTCAGAGGTCGTATGCATGACCTTCAGTCACTCTCCGTGGCCCTGGTCAAGCTGCTGTCCCTGGTGAGAGGAAACACACTTCATTCAATAGACTGTCATCAGCAGTTACCACTGCGCAGAATGCAGTAATTTTACCCTTTGAGCTGAATGACGTCAGTAGTAAAACACTGAGGCTGTGCTCTCCCTCAGTCGGCATGGTAACCATTAGAAAGAGCAGCGTTCCCGTCGGGACGTCGGACTCTGATCTGCGCTGCCGGACAAACAGCCAGGTACACACACCAGTCAGAGCCATTCAAGTACTGTTTAAATGAAATGCTTTGGGAGCGTGGAGCTTGACTTCAACTTCTCCCAACAAGATTCTGTCCTTTTAAAGTTTGAGAATGAATCTTACAAAGTCAAGGAGAGCACAACCATGCTGTGTAGAATTTTCAAACGCTCGTCTTGTTGCTGTCAGTGAAAATGCTGAACTTTCTCTCTGATGTTTGGTATGTTCTTTCCTGGCGTTTGTACGGATTCAGCAAATGACTCAGAGCTTACTGGACACCAAGACTGAGGCCTACGTGACTCTGCCCGATGGGGAAATCAGACCTTGCAAACTGATGGACAGAACGCACCACGTCACAGAAAAAGTCACCCAGGTTGGTCCAGCTGATGCGCCACACACTTTTTCAAATATCCCTCTCACATCAGTACCTTCACCGAGGGCCTGGAACCGCCCTGAGGCCACCAGAAACTTCAAGGAAGATTAGAAATGTCTTGAAATGCGGCCTTTTGGCCAGGAGAAGCTCCTCTTAAGTGTGTTTACCTGAGTGTAAACTCTGTGGCCGTTTGAGCTGTGCAGGTCCTCTCTCTGGGCGCTGATGTGTTACCTGAGTACAAGCTCCAGACCCCGAGGATCCAGAAGTGGACCATCCTTCACTACAGTCCCTTCAAAGCGGTGTGGGACTGGGTCATTCTGCTTTTAGTCATTTACACCGCCATATTCACACCGTACTCTGCTACCTTTCTGCTGAGGTGGGTCCAGATTCTCTCCAGCCTCCAACCGCTTGAAGATGAAGCTGCGTTTTAACAGGTTTGATTTCTCCACTTTGTCTGGATTCCTCCTTTTCCTGGTGCTCAGTGAGCAGGAGGAGGCAGCCATGCAGAGCTGCGGTTACTCCTGCTCTCCGCTGAGCGTGGTGGATTTCATCGTGGACATCATGTTCATTGTCGACATTATCATCAACTTCAGGACCACATACGTCAACTCCAATGATGAGGTGAACTGATCCGATTGTCCGAGTCACTTCAGATCCTGTGCTCTCCTCACAGCTGAGATCTAACTGGATTTTTCTGTAGATGTATTAAAGGATCGTGTCCCTGCAGTGAAAATGAGGCTTGCTGTTTGTCTGTGGTGGATTGTTGAAAGGTGGTGAGTCAGTCGTCTCGCATCGCCGTCCACTACTTCAAAGGCTGGTTTCTCATCGACATGGTGGCAGCCATTCCCTTCGACCTTCTGATCTCGCGCTCTGGAGAGGAAGTGGTTCGGGCCGGTGGCGAGGGAGAGGTATGAGCAGGGTGAAAAACAGTGATGGCGGGTCAAGAATACTGAGAAGAAGCACAAGACTTTAGAGGACGGGATGATTTCTGTCATCTGGACCTTTTCCTTAAAGACCACCACTCTGATTGGTTTGCTGAAGACGGCTCGGCTGCTGCGGCTGGTGCGTGTGGCGAGGAAGCTGGACCGTTATTCAGAGTACGGCGCCGCCGTCCTCTTCCTGCTCATGTGCACGTTTGCCCTCATCGCCCACTGGCTGGCCTGCATCTGGTACATCGCTCCACCTCACCAGCCAAGCGCATTCACTCGTGTGTTTCACTCCCTGGCGGTGAACCGGTTTGCTTCCTCGGCCTCAGGTACGCCATCGGTAACGTGGAGCGGGCCACGTCGGCCGGGATCGGCTGGTTGGATAACCTGGGAGACCAGCTGGGGCGGCCGTACAATGACTCGGTGCTGGGTTCGGGTCCTTCCGTTCGGGATAAATACGTCACGGCTTTGTACTTCACCTTCAGCAGCCTCACCAGCGTGGGCTTCGGAAACGTCTCACCAAACACCAACTCGGAGAAGATCTTCTCCATCTGCATCATGCTGATTGGAGGTGATTTCATGGAGGGTGTTGGAGTGGTTCCTCCTCATATTTTGGGGTTGTGGACTCAGCAGACCCCCCTGTGCCTGCAGCAGCTGACTGATCCAGCGCTCGCGTCTCTCCTGCAGCTCTCATGTATGCCAGTATTTTTGGAAACGTGTCCGCCATCATCCAGAGGCTTTACTCCGGCACGGCCCGTTACCACGCTCAGATGATGAGGGTTCGAGAGTTCATCCGCTTCCACCAGATTCCCAATCCTCTCCGGCAGCGGCTGGAGGAGTACTTCCAGCACGCCTGGTCCTACACCAACGGCATCGACATGAATGCAGTGAGTTGGATTTGACTGGTCTTTGGAGAAGCTATCCAAGCCTGTTAGGCTCAGACGGTCTTTGAATCAAAATGAAGCGAGACGTTAACCTTCTGTCTCTGACGTCTACATTCGTAGGTGCTGAAAGGCTTTCCAGAGTGCCTGCAGGCAGACATTTGTCTCCACCTCAACAGGACTCTGCTGCAGAACTGTAAAGCCTTCAAAGGTCGTAAATGAAGCGACAAGTATATGAATCTCTAAATGTTTCTGAATTCAGCTGTAAAAAAGACCACGCACTTGTTTTTGCTCTTGTCCAGGATCTACTAAGGGCTGTCTTCGGGCCCTGGCTATGCGGTTCAAGACCACCCACGCCCCTCCAGGAGACACTCTGGTCCACGCCGGAGACCTGATATCGGCGCTCTACTTCATCTCCAGAGGCTCCATCGAGATCCTCAGAGGAGACGTGGTGCTCGCTATCCTGGGTATGGCTGTATGTTCTCTCAGTCTGTGGATACATGAATTTGTCTTGTTGAAATAATCTGTTGGTTTTGAGATTGTGGGTTCAGCTCCAGCAGGCCATGAAAGTCAAATTGAACACATCCACCGTTTCTCCTGCTCCAGGTAAGAACGACATATTTGGGGAACCCATCAATCTGTATTCACTGCCTGGGAAGTCCAGCGCTGACGTCCGAGCTCTGACCTACTGCGACCTGCACAAGATTCAAAGAGAAGATGTGCTGGAGGTAACAGCTGTCGCAGTCCGGCCGGAGTGTGTTTGGGTGGTGGCGTCAGTAGCCTCCGCACACAGAGGCTGTACTCATGGATTTGAATGTTACGTTTGGTTTCAGTCAGGACTTGAACACGTCTGCAGGAGTCAGATCTTTCCTCAACCTCGACTCTCTCTCTGACTTCATTTCTCTCTGAAGAAACCGCTGATAAATCCAGTGACTGTTTCTGGTGTTTTGGAGACTCGCGTCGCTCTGGGAAGCTGTGACTCGGTGTCCTTGAGCATTGCGCTGAACCGTCACCGTCACTGTCTGTTTGACGAGGTGACTGACTGATGCTGTGGGGCTGCTGCAGCAGAGAGGAACCAGCTGGATAATGAAATCCTGATACTATTTATACGGCATAATATAGTCGGCATGGAACACAGGGCTATATAACAATAACATGAAATAAAGCAAAACTGAGTTTCATAAAGAAATCAATTGATCCAATAGTCAAATGTGTAAAAGATTACAAGAAGGTGTTAAACAAAGACAAAAAAACATGCAGGGATCCGTTTTTATATGCAGCCTTTACTGCCCATAGGTTTTTTTCTTTATTTCAATAGTGCAGCTCACTCTGGTCGGTGTCTGTGTTGCAGGTTCTGGATATGTATCCTGAGTTTTGTGAACACTTCTGGTCCAACCTGGAAATAACCTTCAACCTGAGAGATGTATGTTTCACCGGCGCCTCCTGCTGGACACATCAGACTGTCTGTCAGGGAAGCTGCTGGAGGTTTCAGTGATCTTGACTTGAAAGGCATCCTTTCTTCTGCAGGGACAAATTCATTCGTTTTAAACTCCACTTTTTCATTCAAGCTGCTTTTTAATTCATGATTTCTTTAAAAACAAGAAATAAACGATGGTCAAGTCAATCAAAGCCCCTCTGCTGTCTTCACCTGCTGCACCCTGCTTGTTACTGATTCTGCTTAGTGCAGTCCTGATGGATTATTTCCGGTATTAACTGAGTGAACCTGGTGAATATTGACCCAAAGGTTGTGTAGTTTGTGGCAAATGACCACGTTGTTCCCGTGCTGGTGCTGCTGTGCAGGTGAATAATGACGCTGTGAGTCTTCTCAGCGGAGACGACGGTGACGGAGGAAGCCGGCCTCACAAACACAAACTGTCCTCCGCTCACACAGGTCAGGACTCCGGCCTGCTCGTCTAAAATGCTCCTTTTTTCACATCCGTGGCTTATTAAGTGACATTGTTTGAGTTGAATATCGAGACGGACCACATCACCGTCATCACAGTGTATTTTCACTGCTGTGTGTGTTTGCAGGGGACAGCGTTTCCATGAGGGGTCAAAGAGCGGCGTCTGGATGGAGGAGGAAGCAGTGGGAGCACCGCGGCAGCAGCAAACCAGACCAGCATCAACATATCTTGTATGTTTTGTTATTCACGTCCTAAAAAGTTTAGTGTCTCCATTTTAAATAATCGTGACCATGCTTTCTCTTTTCATCTGAGGCCATGATTTTTACATAACTGACCAAACTGTCAACTCTTGAATGAGGAAGCAGCAGTTTGTAAGAGAGAGTGTGTGCAGATACGGCCCGGTGTTCTCCGGTGAGGAGGCCCACCCGGGAGATCCAGAGGGAACCAGTCCCGTCCAGACCTGCAGCACCAGGGGCCGCTCCAGCTGCAAGGACGAGTCCCACAGAACAGGCGGTAAACGTTCAGAGACGATCTGAATCACCGGCACGACGCCACACTCGGCTCAATACCTGCTTCACCTGCAGGAGACTCCGGCGTCTGTCCGCTCTGGAGCGCAGAGCCCCCCAGGACCCCCTCTCCACTCTGCCCTCCTCCTCCCCCCCGGACCTCCCACTGGCCCTCCAGCCCCACCACCCCCCCCTGCTCTCCTCCGCCTGTCGTCTCCTGGAGGCAGAAGGTGGATTTAGGCGACCGACTGGAGGCCCTGCAGCAGCAGATCAGCAGGTGGGCTCAAACTCTCATCCACCGTCACACCCAACCACTTCCTGTTTCTCTGTAGAAAATAAAAGTTGACTTCATCTAATAAAGTTAAAGGACACACACACACACACACACACACACACCGTGGAAGCTGATCTGTATCCCATAGATGGTGTCTGTGTTGCAGGCTGGAGTCTGGCATGTCAGCGAACATCGGGGCCATCATGCAGCTTCTTCAGAGTCACATGTCCGTGGTCCCACCTTCCTACAGCACCATGACGTTAACCCCCACCCTCCCCTCCTCTGCGTCCCCCGGGGACCGCTCGGCTCCGCCCTCCCCCTCGGACCGATCAGCAGACTCCGACTTCCAGCAGCTCAGAGACGATCAAGCCTTTTTTCCCCCCGAGTCAGACACCTCCGCCTCCCGACCCCGTCAGACCCGTCAGGACCCTTCCTTCCATCTGTCGCCCCTCGTGGCCCCCCTCAGCACCCAGACCCCCCCGCTGCCCGTCAGCCTCCAGCCGTCCTCCGCTCCGGTCTGCTCACACAGCTCCGTCTCTGTTCTGCAGGTAAGAGCGACATTAGAGCTGTCAGCTCGCCACAGATAAAGAAACTTGACTTATTTCCACAAAACCTGAATAAGAGGAAGAATTTAAAGAGCAAGAAGTTCAGTGTCAGGACATTTTCTCTCCTGACTCCCATTCCTTCAAATGTTTGCACACACCTTCTAATTCAATGTTTTTACTTTATTTTCTGGATTATTCACCGAAGGCATCAGATTACTATTGACGAACACAGATGGAATTATGTTGTGAACACAAGTGTGAAATAACTGAAACCATCTTTCATATTTTGGTGATATAAGTTACCATGACCGACCGTCAGCCTTAGAGGTGTGAGGCATGAAATGAATGATTCAAATAAAGTCAGCATGATGGAGCTTAAGCGTTTGCTATTGCAGATGGGCGCTGATATAACCAGGATCTCTGCTTGATGGTCTTTCTCTTTGGTCATAGAGTGGACACAAGGCGCCAGAGGAGCAGGGCCTGTGAATCCTGAGTCTGGAGGTCTGCCATCGTCTCTGGAGAGCAGCAAGGCCCGGACACCACCTCAGGGGTCTGCAGCTTCCTGCTCCACAGCCCCTCTGGTGACTGCTTCCCTGCTGCTGAACATTATGTGTAGATACTCAGAGTATTTACTTTCATTTTCTGCATTAACATGTAACCGGCACGGTGAAACGTGTCTAATAAATCAATATTCACCTTGATGAAGAAGCCAGAAACGTGATATTTACTTTTAGTTTTTGTTGTAGGCAACGTGCAACATTTTTTTATCATCAATTCTTAATTTATTTGAAATATTATGAACAAAATCAAACCCCATGAGTTGAAATGTTAGAAAAAAAACATATTTTGGTACTCTATTGTTGATGATTTTAAATATGAAAATGTTTTCTGTCATTTATTGTATTTTTTTTCATGAACATATTGTCATTTATATGAATCCAAACTCTGAAATGGTCCAAAGTGATCTGGATTCAAGTGATTTGTGTTTGAGTTCAGTGGAGATTCAGCTGAGAGATCATGAAATGATGACAGCCCCTTGATTGCATTTTGGGGGCCTGTTTCCACGACAACGGCGCTCCTCAGGTGGAACTTTCCTTATGTGTTTTCTTTCCAAAAACATCCAACAGCGCCCCCCATTGTTTACAGAATTTGTGCTGTTGTCATGGAGACAGACATTGTTTTGGGACCTGAAACTGTCTCCTGATCACAGTGAATGTGTTTTTCTTTCTCGTGAAAAGTACAAATAATCAAGTCTCCGCCATGTTTCTAGTTTTAAGTGAACTTTTGTAAAGTTTCTGGAGCTTTGTTTCAGCTCTCGGTCACTTCCGGTTCATCCTTGTTGTGAGGAAGACGATGAGGGAGGAGGAAGAGGAGGACGTCTTCATGAAGTTATAAATGTACTGTGTGTTTCTGGTTGACTGGAGTGCTTTCAGTTTTCTCAGATGACATTCCCTATGTTGCATGAAAACTTTAGTTTGTTCCAAATAAAACGAAAGGATTTCACTTAAAAGATTTCACATGGATCATACCTCTAACAAATTTCAACCGGAAGAAAACTCCACTGGACAGCTTGACCTCGAGTGTCTGACTGTACATAGAGCATGGAAGCTCGAGACAAGACGAAAGAATCAAGAATCAAAATCAAGACCAACACTTAAAGGTGTAATACAGGATTTTCTATTTGCTTTGAGTTCCGGGTGGATCATCAAAATAACTGGTGGGTCTGTTTGTCAGTCATTCTGACGAGCTGCTTTCCTCAAGCCGTTGTGTGCTCGCTCCCAATCACGTTCTACGTATTGCGCATCCAGAGTGTTTATGTAGCCGTGAGCCTCCGTTTCAGCTAGTGCTTACCGATGGCGAGTCTGACATAATGAAACTGTAACTGTTTCGGAAAACAAGCTTTATGAGCGAGGCCGATCGCAGAAACTGTAAACAGAGCCGTGCACGCCCGGAGAAGATGAGGACGTGCTCGCACGCTTCCGCCATTGATAGGCGTTCCCTGGGAGAAGCAGGAGAGCCGGGCGGATGGTCTGGCAAATGCGTGTTGTTCAAAAAGTGAGTAACAGACGTTTGGCTTCGTCTTTTCGAGACAATCCAGTATTACACCTTTAAGGGACTGAGACCAAGTCAAGACCATGGTCTTAAAAACGACTGCTCTCCACAACACTCTATCTGGTCTTTGCATCATGAGGCTGAATCTCTTGTAGGTACGCCATAGATTTGGTCAGTGGTTATTTTTGGGAATGATTCCTCTATCCTCTGGTGGGCTCCACCCGCCGAGGGAACCGTAGGGGCCGGGTGCAGTGTGGATTGGGTGGCAGCCGACGGCAGGGTGCCCGGCGACCCGATCCTCAGACACAGAGACTGGCTCTAGGGACATGGAATGTCTCCTCGTTGGGGGGGAAGGAGCCTGAACTTGTGAGGGAGGTTGAGAGGTGCCGGCTAGATATAGTCAGACTCACCTCCACACAGCCTGGACTCTGGAACCCTCCTCTGGAGAAGGGCTGGACTCTCCACTTCTCTGGCGTTGCCCGCGGTGAGAGGCGGCGGGCTGGTGTGGGTTTGCTTATAGCCCCACAGCTCAGCGCCAGGTGTTGTTCGCATCCCTGGTCCTTCAGGTCGGGGACAGGTGCCTCACTGTGGTCTCGGCTTACGGGCCGAACAGCAGTGCAGAGTACCCGGCCTTCTTGGAGTCCCTGGGAGGGGTGCTGGACAGTGCTCCGACTGGGGACTCCATGGTTCTACTGGGGGACTTCAACGCCCACGCGGACAGCGACGGTGAGACCTGGAGGGGAGTGATTGGATCACACGGCCTCCCTGATCTGAACCCGAGTGGTGTTCTGTGGTCCGGTTCGGGGACCACAGGATTTCATCTCTGCTTTTGCAGATGATGTTGTCCTGTTGGCTTCATCGAACCTGGACCTACAGCATGCACTGCGGCGGTTCACAGCCGAGTGTGAAGCGGCAGGGATGAGGATCAGCACCTCCAAATCCGAGGCCATGGTCCTCGACCGGAACAAGGTGGCTTGCCCCCTCCAGGTCGGTGGAGAGACTCTGGCCCAAGTGGAGGAGTTTAAGTATCTTGGGGTCTTGTTCACAGTGGGGGGCGGGTGGAGGTGAGATTGACAGACGGATCGGTGCAGCAGCTGCAGTGATCAGTCGTTGTATCGGTCCGTTGTGGTGAAGAAGGAGCTGAGCCGAAAGGCAAAGCTCTCGATTTACCGGTCAGTCTACGTTCCCACCCTCACCTCTGGTCTTGAGCTTTGGGTCATGACCGAAAGGACAAGATCCTGGATACAAGCGGCTGAAAGGAGCTTCCTCCGTAGGGGGGCTGGACTCCCTGAGAGACAGGGGGAGGAGCTCAGCCACCAGGGAGGAGCTGGGAGTCGAGCCGCTTCTCCTCCACATCCAGAGGGCCAGCTGAGGAGGCTCGGGCATCTGGTTAGGACGCCTCCTGGACGCCTCCCTGGGGAGGAGTTCTGGGCATGTCCCACCAGGAGGAGGCCCCGGGGAAGACCCAGGACACGCTGGAGAGACTATGTCTCTCAGCTGGCCTGGGAACGCCTTGGGATCCTCCCAGAGGAGCTGGAGGAAGTGTCTGGGGACAGGAAGTCTGAGCATCTCTGCTGAGACTGCTGCCCCCGCGACTCGGCCCTGGATAAGCGGTTGAAGATGGATGGATGGATGGATGGGTGATTTAAAAAATGTAGCTTGTATTTTTCACAGACTGTCACTGATACCTTATTTCTACTGCTCCACTCTGGACTCAAAAATAAAAAAACACCCCACATATTTTTGAGCTGAATTATTATTAAATTGCAGGGTAAATTATAACAAAATGGTTTCTCTTCTGTACTGTAGTGGTTACATTTTCTGACAGAGTCCTCACAGTCCGCGAAAGGCAACAGTAGCTGAAATCAGTTTTGATTTTGTAACCCTCCCCTCGTGTCTGCACCAGGTTTTGGTGTGGTCTAGGTTCGGGAGGGAGGTTGGTTGGAAATTTCTTTTATCTATTTAACTGGACCTTCTGTCCTTCATTCAAACATGACAACAATTGGCAGTTCAAAAAAATATATTGAAGGAACAACAAAAGAATCAACTATTTACAATAATCATTTCACCCACATCTTCTTGTTTCAGTCAAGATAAATGTCCAATACACACTGGCCGGCCAGGCAATCAAAACCAGAAAACCAATAAAGAAAAAAACTCTTGAGTGCACTCAGAAAAATCCTACCGCCCCTTTAAAACGAGTGTCCATGGGATGGCCCAAGATGGTGGAGATGGGGGATGGAGACGATGAAGAAGGGGACGAAGATGGACATCACCCAGAGTGGCACGCTCTGAAGAATGGGGTCGCTGAACGGGATCCAAAAAAAACCAGCCGGGACATCTGTTCACATGGGGTTCAATGGGGGTCTGGTGCATCTGGTCAACTCCTGCAGTCCTGGAGTCGATCTCGGTCACACAAATAATCTGAATCTTATCTCTTGTCTAAAATAATCAAAGCTTCTGCTCAAAAACGTCTGAATAGTCTGGCGCAGGCCAGGGGAGAGAACCAAGATGGCGGATCTCAGTGAGATAGCCACTCCCACCCTTTTTTTTTCGTGCACCAGAATCTCTTTCTAGGGACAATGACAGCTCTCTACTGACACCTAGTGACCAACTTCAAGCACTAATTTTGAACAATCAATGGGAAATCAGAAATATACAAGAACAGACAAAATAATTAACTTCGGGGTCATTAACCCTGGTTACAATTTGAATTATTTATTTATTTATTTTTGGACATTAAGAATTCAAGGAATGTATTGCAGTAAATTTCCACAGTTCTCAAACTGGGATCATCACACAGTTATCTCTGTGTTGGCAGAGAATATAGTGAAAAAGAGAAAACTATCCAGTGAGAGGAGGATGGAAAGGGATGAGTTAGAAATGATAGAAAGGCAACAGCAGCTCAAATGAGTTTTGATTTGAATTATTTATTTATTTGGGACATGCAGAAATAAAGGAATGGGTTTCACGTGATCCTTAAAGGGGCTGCATCATGCAGAATTCACTTTTTGCATGTTTCAACCTTGTTATATAGTTATTTACTCAGCACCCCCCCCCCCCCCCCCCCGCCTCCCAAGCGGGTTTTTCCTTTGTGCCTGAGGGCTTGAGCTTTCCTTATTTTCCTCCTGCTCAGAGAGGCAGCCCCTCCCATACCCGTGAAAACGGTCTGTCTCTTCTAGTTACGTCACTCGGAGAAGAAGAGTTTTTTCTGACCATATTTATGTTCTTCCTTTAGAAATTCCAGACATTTCATTTTTTTCAAGCTTGTTGTGTCACTTTTTCTCTCATTTCTTGTGGTTGTAGCTATTTTTCCCAGTGTTGCTTGTACATTATTTTGAATCCCTTTTTGACTCTGCATGCGCTGGAAGTGGTGATGGTTCCACTCTGCTCCTCTCACATCATGTCTGTGAGGCGTCCTGTTCACGCTATGTTTGCTGCCTCTGTCCCCTGATTGGTCAGGTTGTGTCCTGGTTGTTACTCTCTAGGATCTGACCCCGACCCCATCTCATCAGGCTGGTACAGCTTGTCTCCGTTTTCCTCTGACATCCTTTTGTTCTGCTCCCACTTTCTCTTTGTTGAGCTGGAGATTGAGATATTGAGGACATCGGAGTGCCGTGGACCTCTTGTTCTCTTTCTTTTGGAAATTCCAGACATTTCATTTTTTTCAAGCTTGTTGTGTCACTTTTTCTCTCATTTCTTGTGGTTGTAGCTATTTTTCCCAGTTTCCCAGCATTCACTCATAGACTTAATTACACCAGTGTCTGAGTGAATAAATACAGCATTTTCTGGCCAGGGTGCATCAGCTGGAGATTTTCTTCCTCTTCCTCCAGCATTTTTTTTTTTTTGCTCTGCTCCCACTTTCTCTTTGTTGAGCTAGGGACTGTCTTCCTCTTCCTCCAGCATTTTTTTTCCTCTGCTCCCACTTTCTCTTTGTTGAGCTGGAGATTTTCTTCCTCTTCCTCCAGCATTTTTTTTTGCTCTGCTCCGACTTTCTCTTTGTTGAGCTGGAGATTGAGATATTGAGGACATCGGAGTGCCGTGGACCTCTTGTTCTCTTTCTTTTAGAAATTCCAGACATTTCATTTTTTTCAAGCTTGTTGTGTCACTTTTTCTCTCATTTCTTGTGGTTGTAGCTACTTTTTCCCAGTTTCCCAGCATTCACTCATAGACTTAATTACACCAGTGTCTGAGTGAATAAATACAGCATTTTCTGGCCAGGGTGCATCAGCTGGAGATTTTCTTCCTCTTCCTCCAGCATTTTTTTTTTCCTCTGCTCCCACTTTCTCTTTGTTGAGCTAGAGACTGTCTTCCTCTTCCTCCAGCATTTTTTTTTCCTCTGCTCCCACTTTCTCTTTGTTGAGCTAGAGACTGTCTTCCTCTTCCTCTTCCTCTTCCTTGTTTTGAATGAAGAGACTCGACGTGAGAGGAACGGAAACGTTATGTGGAATCGTTCCGAGCAGGGCTCCACTCCCATCCGACATGGCTTTTGGGCCACGGATACTGAACTCCACTTCTTTTATAATTTCCTACGTGCCTGACTTTTTAAGGGTCGAGTCTGTTGGCCCGGGTGTTGGATGGGAAGGGAGGAGAGTCGTGTTGTGGAGCGCTATGGAAGACAGATGAGGTGGAGATGGAGACAGCGGAGCCACTTAGACCACCAGGACCACGCGCATGGTGTTGGTGTAACCGGAACCTGGACGCCAGCCGGTCAGGACGATGACCACGTCGCCCTCTTTGAAGAAGCCTCTGACCTTTCCCATTTCCATGGCGAAGTTGACGCGCATGTCGACGTCCTCGGCCCACACGTCGTCGGCGGGCTTGGTGTAGAGGACCGGGAAGATGCCGCGGTACAGGTGGGCCTGGCGGGCTGTCTGGGCGTTACGGGTCACGGCGAGGATGGGGGCGCGGGGCCGGTACCTGGAGATCAGGTGGGCGGACCTTCCGGAGCCCGTGAGCACAATGATCGCTGAGGCTAAGCTCTTTAAGGAGGCCTCCACTGCGCCGATTGCAATGGCCTCTGCGGAATCTTTGCAGTGTGGCGTGGAGCGCCGCAGGTCCTCAAACACCTGCCGGTGGAACATGGCTGCCTCGGCTTCGCGGGCAATCATGTGCTGTGTGCGCACCGCCTCCAGAGGGTAGTCTCCCTTGGCAGTCTCGCCACTCAGCATGACGCAGTCGGCTCCGTCCAGGACGGCGTTTGCTACGTCGCTACCCTCGGCACGAGTGGGTCGGGGCTTCTTGATCATGCTCTCCAACATCTGAGTGGCACATGTGATGGGCTTGCCAGCCCTGTTGCAGCGACCAATCATCATCTTCTGGGCGAGGAAGACCTTCTCTGTGGGGATCTCGATACCCAGATCGCCACGGGCCACCATGATCCCGTCGCTGGCGTCCATAATCTCATCGAATCTGCGGACACCCTCGTGGTTCTCCAGCTTGCTGATGATCTTGATGTTCTTGCCCTTCTCTCCCAGCACTGCCCGCACGGCGTGCACGTCGTCGGCTTTGCGGATGAAGGAGGCAAACACCATGTCGACTCCCTGTTCCACACCGAACTGCAAGTCCTTGATATCCTTATCGGAGACAGCAGGCAGGTCCACGGCGGCTCCGGGCAGGTTCACACCCTTCTTACTGCCCAGAGTGCCGCCATTCTCAATCTGGCAATTGAGGAAATCGGAACCAATCTCCTTGACCTGCAGAGAAATGAGTCCATCGTCAATGTAGATCTTGCTGCCGATTTCCACCACTTTGGTAATGTTTTTGTAGTCGAGCCAGAGGATGTCTTCGCTGCAGTTGTCTTGGTAAGAGTCATCCAGGGTGAGCTTGATCATCTTGCCCTTCTTCAGCTCCACCTCAGCTGTGCCACTTCCCTGGATAAGGCCGGTCCTGATCTCTGGGCCCTTGGTGTCCAGGGCAATGCCGATGGGCCTGTACTGAATGCTGCCGGGCTCGAAGCTCTCGCATGCCTCACGCACATTCTTGATGGTTTCTGCATGGTACTCGTGCGTGCCGTGGGAGAAGTTCAAGCGAGCAATGTTCATTCCAGACTTGATCATCTCCTTGAGCATGTCCACAGATCGAGAGGCCGGCCCGATGGTGCAGATGATGCCGGTGTTACGTGCGGTGGTGGGCTCAGAGTCGATGTCCAACAGGCACACGTGTTCCAGGAAGGTGTCTGCCATGGCAGCGTTGAGCTGCTGTGTCTGGACGAAGGCAGAGCCCATGTCACACTTTGAATGAGGCATGGCGATCACTGGTGCAACCTGAGGAGTACTTGAGGCGCTGAGTGTGCCTCGACCGCAGTTCGTGTCGTAACACTGAGGGTCGTTGCCCTCTTGTTCTTCTTCTTCCTCTGCTGACACAAACTTGTCTTTGTCCTCAGAGCTGCAGAACTTCTGCAGCGCTGTCTTCATCTCTTCACCTTTGTCGCAGAGCCCAGAGATGTCCTGAGGGGCAGTCTCTTCAGGAGGCTTCATGTGAAGATAGTCATGTCCCAAAGATAAGAGTTTTCCCACCTGCTGACTCAAGCGCTCGTACACTTGTTCAAGACCTCTTGTCTGGTCGCACAGCTCATCCATCTCTCTTCTCAGCTCTTTGCATTCCTTGAGACAGGAATGTGCATTTTCATACTGCTGGCAGAGGGCAAGCATTTCTATCTGCAGTTTGTAATTTTCCTCCAGCTTTTCATCCCTTTTCTGCTTCACTTGTGAATACTCCATTTCCATTTGTCTGTGGTTCTTCAGTTTTCCATTAATCTCCTGAATCTGTCCCTGGAGGGCTGCGGTGACTTGCTCTAACGCTCGGTTTGTCTCCTTCTTGCGTTTGCATTTTTCCTCCAAGTAATTTTGCTTGGAGACTTCCAGCCGGAGGTCTCGAGCTGTCTTCCCCAGAGTCTCATTTCGTTTTCTCAGGGTTCGAGTTGCCGCCTTTGCTGCCTTATAGTCCTTTTCCAGAGCTTTTCTGTGTTTCAGTTTGCTGCACACCTCCTGGATTTGCTCCTGGAGAGTTTGGTTGGCCTGCAGGAATTGATCTCTCTCTTTCTGTGCAGCCCTGCATTTCTCCTCCAAGGCTATCTGAGCCTGGAGTCTGCTGCTGAGCTCCTGCACTTGCTTATTCAGCAGCTTGTTTAAACTGCTGGCCGCTTCCCTCTCAGCTTTCAGCTGTTTGTACCTGTACTGGGCTTCCTGGGTGCTGGTGAGCTGGCTGTGGAGCGCCTCCTTCTGGACACTCAGTGCTCTGTTCTGTTCTTTGATGGCTTCTGTTTCCTCAAGAACAGAACAAGAATTTTTGTTTTCCCTCCTATCGTCATCCACTGGGGGGAGTGAAGTGGAACGCTCATCGGCTTTCCTCAAAAACCTCGGTTTTCTCATCTTAAACATGGTCTCTCCTGAATTCACGTTTCTCTGCAGAGTCTGATGAATGCTGTAGGCTGACACGAGTTCTCGAACCGTGTGACTGAGAACAGAGCTGCAGCAGGTAGAAGATGTGAGAGCTGTCAAGTCTGCGCTTTCATCTGCATCTATGATGTCACTCTGAGGGATGTTGCCATGGCAACGTCACTTTGAGTCACGTTGCCATGGCAACACATGTAACCTCAAATCATCAGGCCTGCAGGCTGTTGGATCCCTTGAGCCTGCCTCCACTAACTCTACACACTGAAAACCACAGAATGGCAGTGAGGGCCGCTCACGCCTGGCGTTCGCTGTGTTTACAGGCTCGCCTCTCTACCACGTTAAGATCTTTCCCATCAGAGGACCCCATTACAGCGTTTACATCAGGGGTGTCAAACTCATTTTAGCTCAGGGGCCACATGGAGTAAAATCTAATCCCAAGCGGGCCGGACCAGCAAAATCATGGTATGTAACTTAAAAACAACAGCTTCAGATTGTTTTCTTTGTTTCAATACTGTCCAAAGTAGGACAAACACAACACTGGCATTAATCATAAAAACTTCAAGTTACTTCAAAATTCTGAGGACAAAGAACACACAAACACACAATGCCTCAGCGATTCACAGAACCAAAACAGTATCACAGACCACAGAACTATATCAGGGTGTTATTTCTCAGGCAGAAATGTTGATAAAAATGATAAAACTCTGTTGCCCAAACAAGTGCAAGAACCACAGTCACAAATCATACATAGGTTAAATGTGCAAAACAATAAAATACAATAAAAAAAATTGCACAACATAAAAAACATATGAACATAAAGCTGGAGCCTGGGGTCAGTGCATCCAAAATAGTGCAAACACAACATCACTATTCAGCATAAATCCCATCAAGTTATTTAAATATTCTGAGGACAAGTAACACACAAACACACAATGCCTCAGCGATTCACAAAACTGTATAAAGGTGTCTCGGGCAGCAGTTTAAGTGGGGTTGCATTGTTTATTTGAGTCCTGATACCTGGCGTCTTTCAGCTTTCACCAGCGCATCAATATCAGGCGTCTCATTCTGAGTGACAGCCAGCTTCAGGATGTGATTCAAGAGGCTGTGCGTGAGCCTTGAGCACAGCTTTGTTTCATTAATGCTCATTATAGAGAAAACCTGCTCACAAAGATGTGGTTCCAAACATGGACAACAGCTTTGCAGCGAGGGATGTCAAGTTGGGGCAACCTGGCAAGAGGTTCTGGTAAAATGTCTCCAAGCTGACTGCGGCAAATTTGCCCTTCAAATCTGAGTCGCACTGCAAGTTAGTTATTTCAAGTTGGATGTTGACGGGCAGATCAGAGGGATTCACGGTGAATGGCGAGCAAAACACTTTGAAGTCTTTCTCCAGTTCACCAAAGATCTGAAAACGTTGCTCAAACTCCTGCAACAGTCCCGTTATTTTATCTTTGAACCGCTTCATGTCCGCGACACGTTGGCTCGCGCACACACGTTTCAGACGGGGGAAGTGCGCCGCATCGCCACCGGAGAGTTGCGTCTCCCACAGTGACAGCTTCAACTTGAAAGCGGATGCTGTCGTAATACTGTGTGACAACTTTGTTGCGCCCTTGTGGCTGTTTGTTCAAGTTCTTCAGGAGCTCGGGAACATCCACCATAAATGCAAGGTCCTGCATCCATTCTTCAGGATGAAATTCTAACACCGGTTTGCCCTTTCTTTCCATGAACTGATGAGTTTCTTCTCGTAAGTCACAGAAATGCCTCAGCACAGCACCTCGGCTTAACCACCTTACCTCAGTGTGGTATGGCAAGCCATAGATGTGGTCTTTCTCTTTGAGAAGGCTGTCAAACTGACGGTGATTCAGCCTTCTGGATCGGATGAAATTCAGCGTTTGGATGACCACCTTCATGACGTGATCCATGTTTAATGACTTGCAACACAAAGCCTCCTGCTGCAAAATACAGTGAAAAGTCCAAAAATCACGTCCTCCATTTGCAGATTGCACTTTCTCTTTGAACTTTGTCACAACACCTGCTTTTCTCCCGATCATTGAGGGCGCACCATCCGTAGCCAGGCTGACAGCGGGACCAATCCACTCCCGCCCTGTCCAGGGCGCCGACGAGTGCGGTGAAAATATCATCGGATGTTGTTGTACCTGACATTGGCACCATCTCCACAAACTCATATTGAGGCAATGAGAGCGAAAAAGCATATAATGGTAAAGGTAGAATCTGGCAGGCAAAATACAAAGGAGCTCACCTGATTGGCTCTTGCTCGACCGACTTGCTCTGCCCTGGTATAAACAGTTTGCTTGCAGAACACAATTGCTGTTGCGCCATCCAGTGGACACATTTAGAACAGCAGTTTATTGAAAAATTGCAGCTCATATGTACTTGACATAATCATCTCTCGGGCCAAATTAAATCCTTTTGCGGGCCTGATCCGGCCCGCGGGCCGTACGCTTGACACCTCTGGTGTACATGAAAACTGAATGTGGTAACTGGAATACTCAGTTTTTATGGCGTAAGATGTGACCCCATCAACTGACGGGGCTGACATACGCATGAAGCTCCGACTGTAGGAAATAGCCCCATGTGCTGTTTACATGGACTGTGATGGGGTCAAAACCTGACTGACATTTATCTCTCAGCTGGATGAATTCCACAGAGAACATTGCTGAACTTCAAATATCTCCACAAATAAAGCAACAGCACACTGTTTGAACCTTTTAATTCATTTTAGTTTGAATTTGTGTTTGCAAATGTGCACGCTGTAACTTTTTTATGCACATATATGTGTGTGTGTGTGTGTGTGTGTGTGCTGTCTCCAGTCTCACAGCTTTTAGCTCTGTTTCTGCTGTGTATTTTATGCTCTGAATGTGTCTCAGAAGAAAGACTGTTTCCTGTTTGAACCTGATCTGCATGTCGAAATGATCGAACCTGTGATGACAACAAGTCCGATGAGCCACATCGAGACCAAAGCAACACACTGTTTGTAAGACGCTAACATGTGATCCGAGGCTGTTTGATATGCCAGTCTGGTTGTCTTGTTTCTGATACAAGTGTTTATTCCATCATTCATGCAAGTTAGGGACACATTTTTATAGTCAGATTAACTTCTGCTTTTTTTAAAATAGTCTCAGTAAATGAACTGTGCAGGAATCACTCTCAGTTTTGAGTTCCCTCCCGGGAAAAACAGAAAAATGAAAAATGGCAGCAATCCTAAACAATAACTCTTAATGTCTTGTGAAAATGGATAAAAAGATGGATGTTTTTCATTTGTTCTCTCACCACAAGGAGTGTGTTTCCAGTGTGCGATCGATGTTGTTCCAGTTAAGAATGAAGACGGTCTGGTCATCATGTTCATTCTGAACTTCGAGCTTCCCACTGATCCCAGAGTACCCAGCAGCTCTCCGGTTCAGGAACTCAGCAGAGTGCTGCAGATCCCCTGGCTGACCTCAGGTACGCTCCAAACACTCTGCTGTCACTCCAGGAGTGTGGACAGTGTTCGCCACTCTCCCACACTGCCTCATGAGTCTTCTCATCTCCTTGGTTTTTTCTAATTCTTCCACCATTTCCAATTTGGATGAGCTGTAGCTCTACACAGAAAAGAGAAGAATAAATAGTATTGAAGGTAAAATATCAGAATGACAGGGTAAAGCTAAGAGTAATGTTAAATATTTGAACCAATCAATCTGTGTTTTCATTCTTCAGCCTGTAGAGTAACTTCTCCATGTTTTCCCTCCGTCTGCCGTCCAGCTCGACGTCGACGTCTCCGCCGCCTCCTGCGCTCCCTCAACCCCAGCGTGGGGGTCCTGTCACAGGACAGCGAGCTGGGCGCTCCCCACCCGGACCTCCTTCCTCTGGGACACGAGTCCGTGGCCCTGGACAAGCTGCTGTCCCTCCCTGAGAGGCAGCAGCTGGGAGAGGCTGCAGCCGAGCTCATGCTGTGGGACAGCGAGGAGGACGAGGACGAGGACGAGGACGAGGAGCCGCCGCTCAGACCCCACGACTCCCGCCCTGCCGGGCGACGGAGCGAGGGTGATGGGAAGAACAGAGATAAAGGGGAAGGCTGTGGGGTGCCGGTGGACACCAGGGCAGCAGGTAGAGCCGCTGCCGCCCCGGCTTCTGCCCCCCCGACAGTGGCGCTGCCGCTGGCCTCCGCCCACGCTCCTCAGAGGTAACCCCACCTCCAGAGGCACAGCACACACTGGTCAGGGTACATGTGTGAATCTGTGGGAGTTTCTGGGATGGCCACTGGCTGTCTGGGCCCTGAGGGCCTCTCTGGCCTGCTTCTGATCTTCACAGAGGTCAGAGGTCGTATGCATGACCTTCAGTCACTCTCCATATTCGACATGTAGACTCGTCACCTTGTTGTTCTGTGGTGGGTTAGACTCCTGACGCTCTGGTGTAATTTCATACCTGGATCCTCGGCTTCACGCCCCAGACCACGACCGGCTGTGTTCTCCAGCAAAAGTCCGTAGGATGCCCTCTGTCTTACCTTGACGCAGGTGCAGGAGCCGGTCGTCTGGAGCGTCCACATTCATTGAAAGACCGTCGTATCTTTGCTCTCGTCCTTCTCTCTGCTCTGTTTTCTCTTGCTTGTTCACTCCCTTGTTTCTTTCACCCTCTGTCTCTCTCCCTGTCTTTGTGTCCCCCTGTCAGGTCCAGCAATGCCAGGTATCAGTATCCAAAATGAAGAAAGTGAGAAACCGTGGCATCAAGAGGAGCTTTAAAGGAAAAGCAAAGCAGAAAATTGTCTTGAAATGAATCAAATGACATGCTGTGTTGGAACACTTTCAGCCAAGAAACTCATGCTGGCTTCACTAATATCAGTTTTATGTTCCTGCAACTTTCATTAAAAGATACTTCACCTGGAGAGAGGACAAACCACCGAATCGTTATTTTTAGAAGAAAAAAAAAAAAGCTGGGCTTCCATTGCTCGTACATTGATCAATCCAGAAACACTATAAACACAAGATCTCTCACTGAGGAGTGCTTTCTGCTTGTTGGTGCCCAAACTAAAGAATGTTATACAGGACCTTGCATTCAGTTTTAAACTCATGACGATCCTTTTCTTCACCTTGATTTCCTACAGAATCTTCTTTCTGAATTGCAGTAAGACGAGCGTACCTTCTTTCCTTCAGCCGTCAGTTTACCGATGCACTCTGTGTCCAGGAGGCCAGAGGGAGGGAGAGGTCGAAGCGAAGGTGACGGGGACTCCAGGCGAGACGGTAACTGTGCAAACATAAAACATTCTTCATCGATGAACGACGTGAAGACGGAGCAGAACTGCCGGGAAAAGAAGATGCTGCAGAGGCGCAGCTGTACGGGTGAGAGGAAACACACTTCATTCAATAGACTGTCATCAGCAGTTACCACTGCGCAGAATGCAGTAATTTTACCCTTTGAGCTGAATGACGTCAGTAGTAAAACACTGAGGCTGTGCTCTCCCTCAGTCGGCATGGTAACCATTAGAAAGAGCAGCGTTCCCGTCGGGACGTCGGACTCTGATCTGCGCTGCCGGACAAACAGCCAGGTACACACACCAGTCAGAGCCATTCAAGTACTGTTTAAATGAAATGCTTTGGGAGCGTGGAGCTTGACTTCAACTTCTCCCAACAAGATTCTGTCCTTTTAAAGTTTGAGAATGAATCTTACAAAGTCAAGGAGAGCACAACCATGCTGTGTAGAATTTTCAAACGCTCGTCTTGTTGCTGTCAGTGAAAATGCTGAACTTTCTCTCTGATGTTTGGTATGTTCTTTCCTGGCGTTTGTACGGATTCAGCAAATGACTCAGAGCTTACTGGACACCAAGACTGAGGCCTACGTGACTCTGCCCGATGGGGAAATCAGACCTTGCAAACTGATGGACAGAACGCACCACGTCACAGAAAAAGTCACCCAGGTTGGTCCAGCTGATGCGCCACACACTTTTTCAAATATCCCTCTCACATCAGTACCTTCACCGAGGGCCTGGAACCGCCCTGAGGCCACCAGAAACTTCAAGGAAGATTAGAAATGTCTTGAAATGCGGCCTTTTGGCCAGGAGAAGCTCCTCTTAAGTGTGTTTACCTGAGTGTAAACTCTGTGGCCGTTTGAGCTGTGCAGGTCCTCTCTCTGGGCGCTGATGTGTTACCTGAGTACAAGCTCCAGACCCCGAGGATCCAGAAGTGGACCATCCTTCACTACAGTCCCTTCAAAGCGGTGTGGGACTGGGTCATTCTGCTTTTAGTCATTTACACCGCCATATTCACACCGTACTCTGCTACCTTTCTGCTGAGGTGGGTCCAGATTCTCTCCAGCCTCCAACCGCTTGAAGATGAAGCTGCGTTTTAACAGGTTTGATTTCTCCACTTTGTCTGGATTCCTCCTTTTCCTGGTGCTCAGTGAGCAGGAGGAGGCAGCCATGCAGAGCTGCGGTTACTCCTGCTCTCCGCTGAGCGTGGTGGATTTCATCGTGGACATCATGTTCATTGTCGACATTATCATCAACTTCAGGACCACATACGTCAACTCCAATGATGAGGTGAACTGATCCGATTGTCCGAGTCACTTCAGATCCTGTGCTCTCCTCACAGCTGAGATCTAACTGGATTTTTCTGTAGATGTATTAAAGGATCGTGTCCCTGCAGTGAAAATGAGGCTTGCTGTTTGTCTGTGGTGGATTGTTGAAAGGTGGTGAGTCAGTCGTCTCGCATCGCCGTCCACTACTTCAAAGGCTGGTTTCTCATCGACATGGTGGCAGCCATTCCCTTCGACCTTCTGATCTCGCGCTCTGGAGAGGAAGTGGTTCGGGCCGGTGGCGAGGGAGAGGTATGAGCAGGGTGAAAAACAGTGATGGCGGGTCAAGAATACTGAGAAGAAGCACAAGACTTTAGAGGACGGGATGATTTCTGTCATCTGGACCTTTTCCTTAAAGACCACCACTCTGATTGGTTTGCTGAAGACGGCTCGGCTGCTGCGGCTGGTGCGTGTGGCGAGGAAGCTGGACCGTTATTCAGAGTACGGCGCCGCCGTCCTCTTCCTGCTCATGTGCACGTTTGCCCTCATCGCCCACTGGCTGGCCTGCATCTGGTACATCGCTCCACCTCACCAGCCAAGCGCATTCACTCGTGTGTTTCACTCCCTGGCGGTGAACCGGTTTGCTTCCTCGGCCTCAGGTACGCCATCGGTAACGTGGAGCGGGCCACGTCGGCCGGGATCGGCTGGTTGGATAACCTGGGAGACCAGCTGGGGCGGCCGTACAATGACTCGGTGCTGGGTTCGGGTCCTTCCGTTCGGGATAAATACGTCACGGCTTTGTACTTCACCTTCAGCAGCCTCACCAGCGTGGGCTTCGGAAACGTCTCACCAAACACCAACTCGGAGAAGATCTTCTCCATCTGCATCATGCTGATTGGAGGTGATTTCATGGAGGGTGTTGGAGTGGTTCCTCCTCATATTTTGGGGTTGTGGACTCAGCAGACCCCCCTGTGCCTGCAGCAGCTGACTGATCCAGCGCTCGCGTCTCTCCTGCAGCTCTCATGTATGCCAGTATTTTTGGAAACGTGTCCGCCATCATCCAGAGGCTTTACTCCGGCACGGCCCGTTACCACGCTCAGATGATGAGGGTTCGAGAGTTCATCCGCTTCCACCAGATTCCCAATCCTCTCCGGCAGCGGCTGGAGGAGTACTTCCAGCACGCCTGGTCCTACACCAACGGCATCGACATGAATGCAGTGAGTTGGATTTGACTGGTCTTTGGAGAAGCTATCCAAGCCTGTTAGGCTCAGACGGTCTTTGAATCAAAATGAAGCGAGACGTTAACCTTCTGTCTCTGACGTCTACATTCGTAGGTGCTGAAAGGCTTTCCAGAGTGCCTGCAGGCAGACATTTGTCTCCACCTCAACAGGACTCTGCTGCAGAACTGTAAAGCCTTCAAAGGTCGTAAATGAAGCGACAAGTATATGAATCTCTAAATGTTTCTGAATTCAGCTGTAAAAAAGACCACGCACTTGTTTTTGCTCTTGTCCAGGATCTACTAAGGGCTGTCTTCGGGCCCTGGCTATGCGGTTCAAGACCACCCACGCCCCTCCAGGAGACACTCTGGTCCACGCCGGAGACCTGATATCGGCGCTCTACTTCATCTCCAGAGGCTCCATCGAGATCCTCAGAGGAGACGTGGTGCTCGCTATCCTGGGTATGGCTGTATGTTCTCTCAGTCTGTGGATACATGAATTTGTCTTGTTGAAATAATCTGTTGGTTTTGAGATTGTGGGTTCAGCTCCAGCAGGCCATGAAAGTCAAATTGAACACATCCACCGTTTCTCCTGCTCCAGGTAAGAACGACATATTTGGGGAACCCATCAATCTGTATTCACTGCCTGGGAAGTCCAGCGCTGACGTCCGAGCTCTGACCTACTGCGACCTGCACAAGATTCAAAGAGAAGATGTGCTGGAGGTAACAGCTGTCGCAGTCCGGCCGGAGTGTGTTTGGGTGGTGGCGTCAGTAGCCTCCGCACACAGAGGCTGTACTCATGGATTTGAATGTTACGTTTGGTTTCAGTCAGGACTTGAACACGTCTGCAGGAGTCAGATCTTTCCTCAACCTCGACTCTCTCTCTGACTTCATTTCTCTCTGAAGAAACCGCTGATAAATCCAGTGACTGTTTCTGGTGTTTTGGAGACTCGCGTCGCTCTGGGAAGCTGTGACTCGGTGTCCTTGAGCATTGCGCTGAACCGTCACCGTCACTGTCTGTTTGACGAGGTGACTGACTGATGCTGTGGGGCTGCTGCAGCAGAGAGGAACCAGCTGGATAATGAAATCCTGATACTATTTATACGGCATAATATAGTCGGCATGGAACACAGGGCTATATAACAATAACATGAAATAAAGCAAAACTGAGTTTCATAAAGAAATCAATTGATCCAATAGTCAAATGTGTAAAAGATTACAAGAAGGTGTTAAACAAAGACAAAAAAACATGCAGGGATCCGTTTTTATATGCAGCCTTTACTGCCCATAGGTTTTTTTCTTTATTTCAATAGTGCAGCTCACTCTGGTCGGTGTCTGTGTTGCAGGTTCTGGATATGTATCCTGAGTTTTGTGAACACTTCTGGTCCAACCTGGAAATAACCTTCAACCTGAGAGATGTATGTTTCACCGGCGCCTCCTGCTGGACACATCAGACTGTCTGTCAGGGAAGCTGCTGGAGGTTTCAGTGATCTTGACTTGAAAGGCATCCTTTCTTCTGCAGGGACAAATTCATTCGTTTTAAACTCCACTTTTTCATTCAAGCTGCTTTTTAATTCATGATTTCTTTAAAAACAAGAAATAAACGATGGTCAAGTCAATCAAAGCCCCTCTGCTGTCTTCACCTGCTGCACCCTGCTTGTTACTGATTCTGCTTAGTGCAGTCCTGATGGATTATTTCCGGTATTAACTGAGTGAACCTGGTGAATATTGACCCAAAGGTTGTGTAGTTTGTGGCAAATGACCACGTTGTTCCCGTGCTGGTGCTGCTGTGCAGGTGAATAATGACGCTGTGAGTCTTCTCAGCGGAGACGACGGTGACGGAGGAAGCCGGCCTCACAAACACAAACTGTCCTCCGCTCACACAGGTCAGGACTCCGGCCTGCTCGTCTAAAATGCTCCTTTTTTCACATCCGTGGCTTATTAAGTGACATTGTTTGAGTTGAATATCGAGACGGACCACATCACCGTCATCACAGTGTATTTTCACTGCTGTGTGTGTTTGCAGGGGACAGCGTTTCCATGAGGGGTCAAAGAGCGGCGTCTGGATGGAGGAGGAAGCAGTGGGAGCACCGCGGCAGCAGCAAACCAGACCAGCATCAACATATCTTGTATGTTTTGTTATTCACGTCCTAAAAAGTTTAGTGTCTCCATTTTAAATAATCGTGACCATGCTTTCTCTTTTCATCTGAGGCCATGATTTTTACATAACTGACCAAACTGTCAACTCTTGAATGAGGAAGCAGCAGTTTGTAAGAGAGAGTGTGTGCAGATACGGCCCGGTGTTCTCCGGTGAGGAGGCCCACCCGGGAGATCCAGAGGGAACCAGTCCCGTCCAGACCTGCAGCACCAGGGGCCGCTCCAGCTGCAAGGACGAGTCCCACAGAACAGGCGGTAAACGTTCAGAGACGATCTGAATCACCGGCACGACGCCACACTCGGCTCAATACCTGCTTCACCTGCAGGAGACTCCGGCGTCTGTCCGCTCTGGAGCGCAGAGCCCCCCAGGACCCCCTCTCCACTCTGCCCTCCTCCTCCCCCCCGGACCTCCCACTGGCCCTCCAGCCCCACCACCCCCCCCTGCTCTCCTCCGCCTGTCGTCTCCTGGAGGCAGAAGGTGGATTTAGGCGACCGACTGGAGGCCCTGCAGCAGCAGATCAGCAGGTGGGCTCAAACTCTCATCCACCGTCACACCCAACCACTTCCTGTTTCTCTGTAGAAAATAAAAGTTGACTTCATCTAATAAAGTTAAAGGACACACACACACACACACACACACACACACACACACACACACACACCGTGGAAGCTGATCTGTATCCCATAGATGGTGTCTGTGTTGCAGGCTGGAGTCTGGCATGTCAGCGAACATCGGGGCCATCATGCAGCTTCTTCAGAGTCACATGTCCGTGGTCCCGCCTTCCTACAGCACCATGACGTTAACCCCCACCCTCCCCTCCTCTGCGTCCCCCGGGGACCGCTCGGCTCCGCCCTCCCCCTCGGACCGATCAGCAGACTCCGACTTCCAGCAGCTCAGAGACGATCAAGCCTTTTTTCCCCCCGAGTCAGACACCTCCGCCTCCCGACCCCGTCAGACCCGTCAGGACCCTTCCTTCCATCTGTCGCCCCTCGTGGCCCCCCTCAGCACCCAGACCCCCCCGCTGCCCGTCAGCCTCCAGCCGTCCTCCGCTCCGGTCTGCTCACACAGCTCCGTCTCTGTTCTGCAGGTAAGAGCGACATTAGAGCTGTCAGCTCGCCACAGATAAAGAAACTTGACTTATTTCCACAAAACCTGAATAAGAGGAAGAATTTAAAGAGCAAGAAGTTCAGTGTCAGGACATTTTCTCTCCTGACTCCCATTCCTTCAAATGTTTGCACACACCTTCTAATTCAATGTTTTTACTTTATTTTCTGGATTATTCACCGAAGGCATCAGATTACTATTGACGAACACAGATGGAATTATGTTGTGAACACAAGTGTGAAATAACTGAAACCATCTTTCATATTTTGGTGATATAAGTTACCATGACCGACCGTCAGCCTTAGAGGTGTGAGGCATGAAATGAATGATTCAAATAAAGTCAGCATGATGGAGCTTAAGCGTTTGCTATTGCAGATGGGCGCTGATATAACCAGGATCTCTGCTTGATGGTCTTTCTCTTTAGTCATAGAGTGGACACAAGGCGCCAGAGGAGCAGGGCCTGTGAATCCTGAGTCTGGAGGTCTGCCATCGTCTCTGGAGAGCAGCAAGGCCCGGACACCACCTCAGGGGTCTGCAACTTCCTGCTCCACAGCCCCTCTGGTGACTGCTTCCCTGCTGCTGAACATTATGTGTAGATACTCAGAGTATTTACTTTCATTTTCTGCATTAACATGTAACCGGCACGGTGAAACGTGTCTAATAAATCAATATTCACCTTGATGAAGAAGCCAGAAACGTGATATTTACTTTTAGTTTTTGTTGTAGGCAACGTGCAACATTTTTTTATCATCAATTCTTAATTTATTTGAAATATTATGAACAAAATCAAACCCCATGAGTTGAAATGTTAGAAAAAAAACATATTTTGGTACTCTATTGTTGATGATTTTAAATATGAAAATGTTTTCTGTCATTTATTGTATTTTTTTTCATGAACATATTGTCATTTATATGAATCCAAACTCTGAAATGGTCCAAAGTGATCTGGATTCAAGTGATTTGTGTTTGAGTTCAGTGGAGATTCAGCTGAGAGATCATGAAATGATGACAGCCCCTTGATTGCATTTTGGGGGCCTGTTTCCACGACAACGGCGCTCCTCAGGTGGAACTTTCCTTATGTGTTTTCTTTCCAAAAACATCCAACAGCGCCCCCCATTGTTTACAGAATTTGTGCTGTTGTCATGGAGACAGACATTGTTTTGGGACCTGAAACTGTCTCCTGATCACAGTGAATGTGTTTTTCTTTCTCGTGAAAAGTACAAATAATCAAGTCTCCGCCATGTTTCTAGTTTTAAGTGAACTTTTGTAAAGTTTCTGGAGCTTTGTTTCAGCTCTCGGTCACTTCCGGTTCATCCTTGTTGTGAGGAAGACGATGAGGGAGGAGGAAGAGGAGGACGTCTTCATGAAGTTATAAATGTACTGTGTGTTTCTGGTTGACTGGAGTGCTTTCAGTTTTCTCAGATGACATTCCCTATGTTGCATGAAAACTTTAGTTTGTTCCAAATAAAACGAAAGGATTTCACTTAAAAGATTTCACATGGATCATACCTCTAACAAATTTCAACCGGAAGAAAACTCCACTGGACAGCTTGACCTCGAGTGTCTGACTGTACATAGAGCATGGAAGCTCGAGACAAGACGAAAGAATCAAGAATCAAAATCAAGACCAACACTTAAAGGTGTAATACAGGATTTTCTATTTGCTTTGAGTTCCGGGTGGATCATCAAAATAACTGGTGGGTCTGTTTGTCAATCATTCTGACGAGCTGCTTTCCTCAAGCCGTTGTGTGCTCGCTCCCAATCACGTTCTACGTATTGCGCATCCAGAGTGTTTATGTAGCCGTGAGCCTCCGTTTCAGCTAGTGCTTACCGATGGCGAGTCTGACATAATGAAACTGTAACTGTTTCGGAAAACAAGCTTTATGAGCGAGGCCGATCGCAGAAACTGTAAACAGAGCCGTGCACGCCCGGAGAAGATGAGGACGTGCTCGCACGCTTCCGCCATTGATAGGCGTTCCCTGGGAGAAGCAGGAGAGCCGGGCGGATGGTCTGGTAAATGCGTGTTGTTCAAAAAGTGAGTAACAGACGTTTGGCTTCGTCTTTTCGAGACAATCCAGTATTACACCTTTAAGGGACTGAGACCAAGTCAAGACCATGGTCTTAAAAACGACTGCTCTCCACAACACTCTATCTGGTCTTTGCATCATGAGGCTGAATCTCTTGTAGGTACGCCATAGATTTGGTCAGTGGTTATTTTTGGGAATGATTCCTCTATCCTCTGGTGGGCTCCACCCGCCGAGGGAACCGTAGGGGCCGGGTGCAGTGTGGATTGGGTGGCAGCCGACGGCAGGGTGCCCGGCGACCCGATCCTCAGACACAGAGACTGGCTCTAGGGACATGGAATGTCTCCTCGTTGGGGGGAAGGAGCCTGAACTTGTGAGGGAGGTTGAGAGGTGCCGGCTAGATATAGTCAGACTCACCTCCACACAGCCTGGACTCTGGAACCCTCCTCTGGAGAAGGGCTGGACTCTCCACTTCTCTGGCGTTGCCCGCGGTGAGAGGCGGCGGGCTGGTGTGGGTTTGCTTATAGCCCCACAGCTCAGCGCCAGGTGTTGTTCGCATCCCTGGTCCTTCAGGTCGGGGACAGGTGCCTCACTGTGGTCTCGGCTTACGGGCCGAACAGCAGTGCAGAGTACCCGGCCTTCTTGGAGTCCCTGGGAGGGGTGCTGGACAGTGCTCCGACTGGGGACTCCATGGTTCTACTGGGGGACTTCAACGCCCACGTGGACAGCGACGGTGAGACCTGGAGGGGGGTGATTGGATCACACGGCCTCCCTGATCTGAACCCGAGTGGTGTTCTGTGGTCCGGTTCGGGGACCACAGGATTTCATCTCTGCTTTTGCAGATGATGTTGTCCTGTTGGCTTCATCGAACCTGGACCTACAGCATGCACTGCGGCGGTTCACAGCCGAGTGTGAAGCGGCAGGGATGAGGATCAGCACCTCCAAATCCGAGGCCATGGTCCTCGACCGGAACAAGGTGGCTTGCCCCCTCCAGGTGGGTGGAGAGACTCTGGCCCAAGTGGAGGAGTTTAAGTATCTTGGGGTCTTGTTCACAGTGGGGGGCGGGTGGAGGTGAGATTGACAGGCGGATCGGTGCAGCAGCTGCAGTGATGCGGTCGTTGTATCGGTCCGTTGTGGTGAAGAAGGAGCTGAGCCGAAAGGCAAAGCTCTCGATTTACCGGTCAGTCTACGTTCCCACCCTCACCTCTGGTCTTGAGCTTTGGGTCATGACCGAAAGGACAAGATCCTGGATACAAGCGGCTGAAAGGAGCTTCCTCCGTAGGGGGGCTGGACTCCCTGAGAGACAGGGGGAGGAGCTCAGCCACCAGGGAGGAGCTCGGAGTAGAGCCGCTTCTCCTCCACATCCAGAGGGCCAGCTGAGGAGGCTCGGGCATCTGGTTAGGACGCCTCCTGGACGCCTCCCTGGGGAGGAGTTCTGGGCATGTCCCACCAGGAGGAGGCCCCGGGGAAGACCCAGGACACGCTGGAGAGACTATGTCTCTCGGCTGGCCTGGGAACGCCTTGGGATCCTCCCAGAGGAGCTGGAGGAAGAGTCTGGGGACAGGAAGTCTGAGCATCTCTGCTGAGACTGCTGCCCCCGCGACCCGGCCCTGGATAAGCGGTTGAAGATGGATGGATGGATGGATGGGTGATTTACAAAATGTAGCTTGTATTTTTCACAGACTGTCACTGATACCTTATTTCTACTGCTCCACTCTGGACTCAAAAATAAAAAAACACCCCACATATTTTTGAGCTGAATTATTATTAAATTGCAGGGTAAATTATAACAAAATGGTTTCTCTTCTGTACTGTAGTGGTTACATTTTCTGACAGAGTCCTCACAGTCCGCGAAAGGCAACAGTCGCTGAAATCAGTTTTGATTTTGTAACCCTCCCCTCGTGTCTGCACCAGGTTTTGGTGTGGTCTAGGTTCGGGAGGGAGGTTGGTTGGAAATTTCTTTTATCTATTTAACTGGACCTTCTGTCCTTCATTCAAACACGACAACAATTGGCAGTTCAAAAAAATATATTGAAGGAACAACAAAAGAATCAACTATTTACAATAATCATTTCACCCACATCTTCTTGTTTCAGTCAAGATAAATGTCCAATACACACTGGCCGGCCAGGCAATCAAAACCAGAAAACCAATAAAGGAAAAAAACTATTGAGTGCACTCAGAAAAATCCTACCGCCCCTTCAAAACGAGTGTCCATGGGATGGCCCAAGATGGTGGAGATGGGGGATGGAGACGATGAAGAAGGGGACGAAGATGGACATCACCCAGAGTGGCACGCTCTGAAGAATGGGGTCGCTGAACGGGATCCAAAAAAAACCAGCCGGGACATCTGTTCACACGGGGTTCAATGGGGGTCTGGTGCATCTGGTCAACTCCTGCAGTCCTGGAGTCGATCTCGGTCACACAAATAATCTGAATCTTATCTCTTGTCTAAAATAATCAAAGCTTCTGCTCAAAAACGTCTGAATAGTCTGGCGCAGGCCAGGGGAGAGAACCAAGATGGCGGATCTCAGTGAGATAGCCACTCCCACCCTTTTTTTTTCGTGCACCAGAATCTCTTTCTAGGGACAATGACAGCTCTCTACTGACACCTAGTGACCAACTTGAAGCACTAATTTTGAACAATCAATGGGAAATCAGAAATATACAAGAACAGACAAAATAATTAACTTGGGGGTCATTAACCCTGGTTACAATTCTCCCCCTCTTAACTGCATGAGTCCCTGCATGTAATTTAAACTTCACAAGACACTTGGTAAGAGTTAGATATTTGAGAAATACGATCTTGCAGGCTTTCAATGAATGAGTGAAGAGCCAGAATCAGGGGTTTTCCCAACTCATCATAGGTAAATTTGGGTGGGGGGTGTCTCTCCCTGTTGGAGCGTCTTGGTTGAACTGATGCAGTCTCTGGAGTGACATCAACTTCCTCTTGATGTTCCTGAGTAACAAGCACATGTTCCTGGTCAGACAGAGTTTTTTCAGTTTCTCTGTTAACTGTCAGAGAATCTTTGCTCCTCTCCTCTTCAAGTGATGTGTCACACAGACTGTTTTCTGGAATATCCACGATGACATGATCCCGTGACTGAGCAAGAGGTTGATCCACTCCTATGCCTGACCCAGTCAGCAACTCAGCAGAAGAATGTGCTTCGAACTCCGGGGCGTCAGGGTTCAGTTGAATCAGAGGTCGTGTCAGTGGTGTGCTCTCCATCTCCTGCACATAAGGGCCCCACACAGCAGGCTGCAGATGTCTGTCCAGGAAGCAGACTTCCTCCTCTTCATCCCTCCCATCTTCTTGTGAATCTTCATCTTCAGTCTGTGGAGGTTGAACTTTACTGCTCCTCAACTCCATTTTCTTTGGTTTCCCAAGCCCTGGTCTCTGTTCTGGAGTCTCCTCAACAGGCAGAAATCCACACGGCAGCAACAGATCTCTGAAGTGTACGGAGCGGGCCTCTGCTATTCTCTGGCTTCACCACATACACAGGGCCACCCTCAATTCGTTTCACAACAATATGAATGGGGTGCTCCCACTTGTCTGCCAGTTTGTGTTTCCCACGAATGCTGACATTTCTTACCAGGACCCGATCTCCATCAACTAAGTCAGCAGCTCTGACTTTGGCATCGAAGCGCATTTTGTTTCTATTTCCTGCCTTTTTGGAGTTCTCTGCAGCCAGTGTGTAGCTTTCGTGTAGACGCTGACGCAAGTTCTGCACATATTCAGAATGTGTTTTATAGGTCTCTGTAGGAGGACTGACACCCAGGACGAGGTCAACGGGCAGATTAGGCTGCCTGCCAAACATCAACTCGTATGGTGAATAGCCTGTTGTATTATTCCTTGTGCAATTGTAAGCATGTACAAGGGGCTCCACAAAGTCTCTCCAATGTTGTTTGTCTTTTTCTTCCAGGGTTCCAAGCATGCTCAACAAGGTCCTGTTAAAGCGTTCAACCGGATTTCCCTGGGGATGATAGGGCGTCGTTCGCACCTTCTCTGCTCCAATCAGTGAACACAGCTCCTTGATTGTATGGGATTCAAAGTCTCTTCCTTGATCACTGTGAAGGTGGCTTGGGAAGCCGTAGTGGACCAGGAAGTTCTCCCAGAGAGCTTTGGCGACGGTTTTTGCCTTTTGATCTTTTGTTGGTACTGCCACTGAAAACTTTGTAAAATGATCAGTAATGACCAAAATGTTCCTGGTGTCATGGCTATCAGGTTCAAGGGATAAATAGTCCATGCACACCAATTCCAGTGGGTAAGTTGTCTGTATGTTTACCATGGGAGCAGCTTTTTGTGGTTTAGCTTTCCTCCTGAAACATCGCTCACAGGTTTGACATTTTCTTTCAATGAACTCTGCCATTTTCGGCCAATAAAACCTGGCTCGAGCTAGACATAGCACACGCTCAGAGCCCAGATGACCAATTTCATGGTGCAAACCCTGTAGAGCTCTCTCTCTATACTGCTCAGGCAAGATGAGCTGATAGATCATGTCTCCTCGATCAAAACACCTTCTGTAGAGGATCCCATCTCTGAGTTCGAGCCTGTTCCACTCCCTGAGGAGCAACTTCACATCAGCCTGCTCATTACTCACAGTTCTGAAGTTGGGCTTTACTGTACTTTCCACCCAGGTGATGACTTTCTTAATTGATGGGTCCTCTCTTTGTGCTTTCCACCAGCTTTCCTTTGTCATTCCAGGCAGGGTGGTTTGGCCCTGGTCAGCAAACAGATCAGGCACTGATGAGGCTCCTATGGCAAGAGACTCTGCAAGAACAAGAAGTCGTGGTGACGTAGCTGAATGGCGCTGACGTACTGCAGAGATGGCCTCAGAGGGGATCTCCTGCGACTCCCCCTCTAAAACGCGTCTCGTCATTTCATTAATTCTGTCTTTCTCCTGCCGGAATTCCTCATCTTCTTCAGGTGCACTCTGTGGTCGCCTAGACAGACCATCCGCATCTTTGTTAGTATGCCCCGCTCAATACCTGATGTTAAAGCTGAAGGTGGACAGAGCGGCTAGCCAGCGGTGGCCCGCGGCGTCAAGCTTGGCAGAGGTAAGGACATATGTGAGCGGATTATTATCTGTCAGAACGGTAAAATCTGTGCCGTACAAGTAATCACTGAATTTCTCACAAATTGCCCATTTTAAGGCTAGATACTCTAGCTTGTGAGTGGGGTAATTTTTCTCACTCTTCGATAGGCCCCTACTGGCATAGGCTATCACTCGGAGCTTCCCGTCTTGTTCCTGATAGAGAGCAGCTCCCAGGCCACCAGAGCACGCATCTGAGTGCAACACATATGGGATTTTGGGGTCTGCGAAAGCAAGAACAGGAGCTGATGTTAGCTTATCAATGAGTGATCTGAATGCAATCTCACATTCGGTTGTCCACTCTGCACCAAAGGGGGCGTGAGGACTCACAAAGTTCTTGGGCTTTTCTCTTTTGTATGTTTTGCCCCTCTTTTGGGGTGGATAATACCCGGCAGTCAGAGTGTTAAGGGGTTTTGCGATCTTAGAATAGCCCTCCACAAAGCGCCTGTAATATCCTGCAAAACCCAGGAAGCACTTCAGCTCCTCTCTGTTCACGGGACGGGGCCAGTCTTTGAGGGCAGCAGTTTTGTCTGGATCGGTGTGGACCCCTTCAGCATCCACCACATGACCAAGGTATCTCACAGATGACCTGAAAAAATGACACTTCTCGGGTGACAATTTCAGACCATAGTCCTTCAGACGATGCAGCACCTTCATGAGTCTTATCTCATGCTCTTCAAGGGTCTCAGAGAAGACTATGAGATCATCCAGAAACACCAGAACTTCACTCAAATGCAGGTCTCCAACACACTTTTCCTTTAACCGCTGGAAGGTGCTTGGTGCGTTGGTGACACCTTGTGGCATGCGGTTAAACTCATAAAACCCCAAAGGACATGTAAATGCAGTCTTAGACTTATCATCCTCTGCCATCTCTACCTGGTAATAACCAGATTTAAGGTCCATAACTGAGAACCACTTTGCTCCGCTCAGGGCTGAAAATGTTTCTTCAATGTTAGGGAGAGCATATGCATCTTTCATAGTGCGGGCATTTAGCTTCCTATAATCGATACACAGCCTAATTTTCCCATTTTTGTTCTTCACCAATACCACTGGTGATGCAAAAGGGCTCTCAGACTCTCTTATTATTCCTGCATCCAGGAGTTCTCTTAGGTGCTGCTTTACAGCCTCCCAGTCACTGGGATGTATTGGCCTTGAGCGCTCTTTGAAAGGTGTCTGGTCTTGCAACCGAATATGGTGCTTCACAGCGGTTGTGTGACCGAGGGAAAGCTCATCGACAGCAAAGACCTCGGGGATAGAGTTCAGCTTGTCTGCAATTCGCTGCTTCCACTCTTCAGGCATTGGTGAGTCATCAAAGTCGAATGCAAGCTTCTCACCTGTAGAACCAGAATCTGTGGGCTCAGAGTGAGCAGAGCTCAAAGGCATTACACTCTGAGTAGCTGACACTTCACCAATGACAGATTTTGGAGCAAGAGTGACCTCGTGGTCTGTCACATTTCTGAGAACAACAGGGATCTTGCTTGAGGCCTTACAGTTGATGTTCATTAATGCACACTCAAGGATCAACCCTCCAGGCAGAGGAGAAGACTCATGGGGTTCAAGAATAAAGGAGGAGTGCAAGTTTGTACTCCCCACCCTGACATCTCCCAAGATGCACATTTTGTGCTTTGCTGGAATGGTGATGGGACTTTTTCCATGCAACTTAACAGGACAAGCTTTGATATCATCATTATGCAACCGAGCAACATGTTAAAGGAGCAATGCAAAGCTGTCTGATCTTTTCAAAAATGTTGGCTTATCACTGTCTACCCCGTGCTGGTAGAGCTGCAACAAGACATTTGTGCCAATCAATACTGGAATCTTGCTGTTGAAGTGGCACTCTGGAACAATAAGTGCTAAAGCAGTCATTTGGTCCTCTGCTCCAGTTACACTGTCAGGGAAAGTTAGGAGGATTTCAACATAACCCAGATAGGGTACAGACTGACCCTTGGCCCCTTCAACCTCAAGCAGATGAGAAATAGGCTGAATGGGGAGTGATGCCAAGTATCTGGAATGGAATGTCTCTGAAATAGTTGTGACTTGGGACCCAGTATCCAGGATAGATTCACATTTTGTACCTTCCACAGAGATTGTAGCGACACAGCGAGGACCCACAAGCCCTTGAGGAAGGTAGTAATCGCACCCATTACTGCTTTCAGAGACTTTGGCTTTCATCTTCTCGACATTGTGGATCATTGCTATGGGACTGTTTTGATCAACGCCCTCAGCTCCAGGTCGTCCCGCAGCAGGAGCTTCTACAAGTTTAAAGATGCTCCACGAGCTCCATGCTGGGCCCAAAATCTGTCACGTTTACCTCGGAGCTCTGCATGTTTCTTCTGGACAAGATCAGCATTAGGTTGGTTGATGCACTTTACTGCAATGTGGCCGTCTTCCCCACATCTGAAGCAGAACCATGCTCTGGGTGGGCCGCCTGTTTGGGATGACAGCTCAGGTTTAGTGACACGGACTGCTAGATTTTCACTCTGGAAGGGTGTTTCATTCCCTGTGCTGCTCTGGGTCTGTTCAGGTTGTGATCCCTTTCTCTCTTTCTGAATTAGTTGTGCCACCTGTTTCCGGAGTTGAGCAACCTCTTTTTCAAGTTGGGAGCTGGTATCTTGTTTCTTGGAAGCCGTGGCAACAGGTTCCTCATCAAAGTCTGGCATGCTCAACACTGAATGCACGTGTGATGCAGCCCTTGTACTTCCTAAATGCTTTTTCATTCGATCCATCTTAGCTGCTCGCCGGTCTTCTTCTGTTCTCAGAAGCAGCAACAATTCTGGAAACGACGGGGGATTGGATTTTCTGCACTCAAGTTGAAGGCCAATGAGTAAGCTCTGATCCCAGCACCCTCGACAGAATTGTCTGAGTAAGTATTTGTCAGACTCTTTGGCTGGAATGCCCCCCCGAGAAACAGCCTTCGTAAGGAGAGATTGGAGACGGTTCAAATAAGCAGAGGGGTTCTCTCCAGAATTCTGGTTTGAGCCCAAGAAGGTTGCAAATAACTCTTCACCATCTTCTACCACACCAAATGCTGACTCAAGCTGGGCGAGGTAAGCTTCAGGACGCGCATTGGTACCAAGGGGCTTGACAATGTCAGCAGCTGGGCTGAGCAGGCTCTCTAGAATTCTTCTCACTTTCTGTGAGTCAGGCAATGTGGTATCATTAAGAAGCAGATCCACTTGGGTGCGCCAGGCATCATAGTCGACCTCGCCATTTGACTTCGGGGTACGGCCAGAGAAAGTTCTGACTCTGCTCGGGCTTTAACTGGACAATGGTGCATCACTACGAATGAAGTGCTCAACGATGACTTTCTGAACTTGGGGTGGGTTAATTGTGCCCTCACTGAGAAAAGGGAGACTGGTGGGAGGAGGTGAGTCAGAAGATGGGTTTTCGCATGGACTGGTGGCTCTTTTCTCATTGCCAGATATAGGAGCAGACTGATCAGTGGATTCAAGGTGAGTATCAGGGCTTGGCGGGGGGCCCGAATCGAACTGAGCCAGTCGCATCTCACTCTGAAGCATAGCCCAAAAGCCAGCTTTGCTTTTTCCAGCAAAAGTACTAAGCTCGGCCAAGCATTTTTGGGCAAATTCTTTTCTGAGCTCCTCTTGACAGACTTCACGAATGGTACTCACATGCCAAATAACTGTGGGATCTTTGGGGCTTGGCAGGCGGCCAAGGATCGCAGGATCAAGTCTTGAAATGGTCCGTTCTGAGGAGTACTGTATGAGGGTCCTGCCCTTTGGCTGATCTGGTTCATCAGGGACCCTCACGATCGTAGCTATGGCTCCTTGAACTGCAAAGAAGTCACTTATCTCCTCATCTGTATATGCTTCTTCTACACCTGTGACATAGAGGGTGCTCGGCCCATGCAAGTCAAACTGATTGCAAAGCTCCATTTTCCACAATATGAATTCTTATTCAAGTGTGTCTGACTTCAAAGTAAACACAGTAGTTACACAATCATTCAAGTCAACAATCAAATATCCTTTATCAGTACAATTTGGGGTGGAACTCAATTTAAATTGCCCCGAGCCCCACGTTGGGCGCCACTTTTGTAACCCTCCCCTCGTGTCTGCACCAGGTTTTGGTGTGGTCTAGGTTCGGGAGGGAGGTTGGTTGGAAATTTCTTTTATCTATTTAACTGGACCTTCTGTCCTTCATTCAAACATGACAACAATTGGCAGTTCAAAAAAATATATTGAAGGAACAACAAAAGAATCAACTATTTACAATAATCATTTCACCCACATCTTCTTGTTTCAGTCAAGATAAATGTCCAATACACACTGGCCGGCCAGGCAATCAAAACCAGAAAACCAATAAAGAAAAAAACTCTTGAGTGCACTCAGAAAAATCCTACCGCCCCTTTAAAACGAGTGTCCATGGGATGGCCCAAGATGGTGGAGATGGGGGATGGAGACGATGAAGAAGGGGACGAAGATGGACATCACCCAGAGTGGCAGCTCTGAAGAATGGGGTCGCTGAACGGGATCCAAAAAAAACCAGCCGGGACATCTGTTCACACGGGGTTCAATGGGGGTCTGGTGCATCTGGTCAACTCCTGCAGTCCTGGAGTCGATCTCGGTCACACAAATAATCTGAATCTTATCTCTTGTCTAAAATAATCAAAGCTTCTGCTCAAAAACGTCTGAATAGTCTGGCGCAGGCCAGGGGAGAGAACCAAGATGGCGGATCTCAGTGAGATAGCCACTCCCACCCTTTTTTTTTCGTGCACCAGAATCTCTTTCTAGGGACAATGACAGCTCTCTACTGACACCTAGTGACCAACTTGAAGCACTAATTTTGAACAATCAATGGGAAATCAGAAATATACAAGAACAGACAAAATAATTAACTTGGGGGTCATTAACCCTGGTTACAATTTGAATTATTTATTTATTTATTTTTGGACATTAAGAATTCAAGGAATGTATTGCAGTAAATTTCCACAGTTCTCAAACTGGGATCATCACACAGTTATCTCTGTGTTGGCAGAGAATATAGTGAAAAAGAGAAAACTATCCAGTGAGAGGAGGATGGAAAGGGATGAGTTAGAAATGATAGAAAGGCAACAGCAGCTCAAATGAGTTTTGATTTGAATTATTTATTTATTTGGGACATGCAGAAATAAAGGAATGGGTTTCACGTGATCCTTAAAGGGGCTGCATCATGCAAAATTCACTTTTTGCATGTTTCAACCTTGTTATATAGTTATTTACTCAGCACCCCCCCCCCCCCCCCCCCCCCCCCCCCCCTCCCAAGCGGGTTTTTCCTTTGTGCCTGAGGGCTTGAGCTTTCCTTATTTTCCTCCTGCTCAGAGAGGCAGCCCCTCCCATACCCGTGAAAACGGTCTGTCTCTTCTAGTTACGTCACTCGGAGAAGAAGAGTTTTTTCTGACCATATTTATGTTCTTCCTTTAGAAATTCCAGACATTTCATTTTTTTCAAGCTTGTTGTGTCACTTTTTCTCTCATTTCTTGTGGTTGTAGCTATTTTTCCCAGTGTTGCTTGTACATTATTTTGAATCCCTTTTTGACTCTGCATGCGCTGGAAGTGGTGATGGTTCCACTCTGCTCCTCTCACATCATGTCTGTGAGGCGTCCTGTTCACACTATGTTTGCTGCCTCTGTCCCCTGATTGGTCAGGTTGTGTCCTGGTTGTTACTCTCTAGGATCTGACCCCGACCCCATCTCATCAGGCTGGTACAGCTTGTCTCCGTTTTCCTCTGACATCCTTTTGTTCTGCTCCCACTTTCTCTTTGTTGAGCTGGAGATTGAGATATTGAGGACATCGGAGTGCCGTGGACCTCTTGTTCTCTTTCTTTTGGAAATTCCAGACATTTCATTTTTTTCAAGCTTGTTGTGTCACTTTTTCTCTCATTTCTTGTGGTTGTAGCTATTTTTCCCAGTTTCCCAGCATTCACTCATAGACTTAATTACACCAGTGTCTGAGTGAATAAATACAGCATTTTCTGGCCAGGGTGCATCAGCTGGAGATTTTCTTCCTCTTCCTCCAGCATTTTTTTTTCTCTGCTCCCACTTTCTCTTTGTTGAGCTGGAGATTTTCTTCCTCTTCCTCCAGCATTTTTTTTTTTGCTCTGCTCCCACTTTCTCTTTGTTGAGCTAGGGACTGTCTTCCTCTTCCTCCAGCATTTTTTTTCCTCTGCTCCCACTTTCTCTTTGTTGAGCTGGAGATTTTCTTCCTCTTCCTCCAGCATTTTTTTTTTGCTCTGCTCCGACTTTCTCTTTGTTGAGCTGGAGATTGAGATATTGAGGACATCGGAGTGCCGTGGACCTCTTGTTCTCTTTCTTTTAGAAATTCCAGACATTTCATTTTTTTCAAGCTTGTTGTGTCACTTTTTCTCTCATTTCTTGTGGTTGTAGCTACTTTTTCCCAGTTTCCCAGCATTCACTCATAGACTTAATTACACCAGTGTCTGAGTGAATAAATACAGCATTTTCTGGCCAGGGTGCATCAGCTGGAGATTTTCTTCCTCTTCCTCCAGCATTTTTTTTTTCTCTGCTCCCACTTTCTCTTTGTTGAGCTAGAGACTGTCTTCCTCTTCCTCCAGCATTTTTTTTCCTCTGCTCCCACTTTCTCTTTGTTGAGCTGGAGATTTTCTTCCTCTTCCTCCAGCATTTTTTTTTGCTCTGCTCCGACTTTCTCTTTGTTGAGCTGGAGATTGAGATATTGAGGACATCGGAGTGCCGTGGACCTCTTGTTCTCTTTCTTTTAGAAATTCCAGACATTTCATTTTTTTCAAGCTTGTTGTGTCACTTTTTCTCTCATTTCTTGTGGTTGTAGCTACTTTTTCCCAGTTTCCCAGCATTCACTCATAGACTTAATTACACCAGTGTCTGAGTGAATAAATACAGCATTTTCTGGCCAGGGTGCATCAGCTGGAGATTTTCTTCCTCTTCCTCCAGCATTTTTTTTTTCCTCTGCTCCCACTTTCTCTTTGTTGAGCTAGAGACTGTCTTCCTCTTCCTCCAGCATTTTTTTTTCCTCTGCTCCCACTTTCTCTTTGTTGAGCTAGAGACTGTCTTCCTCTTCCTCTTCCTCTTCCTTGTTTTGAATGAAGAGACTCGACGTGAGAGGAACGGAAACGTTATGTGGAATCGTTCCGAGCAGGGCTCCACTCCCATCCGACATGGCTTTTGGGCCACGGATACTGAACTCCACTTCTTTTATAATTTCCTACGTGCCTGACTTTTTCAGGGTCGAGTCTGTTGGCCCGAGTGTTGGATGGGAAGGGAGGAGAGTCGTGTTGTGGAGCGCTATGGAAGACAGATGAGGTGGAGATGGAGACAGCGGAGCCACTTAGACCACCAGGACCACGCGCATGGTGTTGGTGTAACCGGAGCCTGGACGCCAGCCGGTCAGGACGATGACCACGTCGCCCTCTTTGAAGAAGCCTCTGACCTTTCCCATTTCCATGGCGAAGTTGACGCGCATGTCGACGTCCTCGGCCCACACGTCGTCGGCGGGCTTGGTGTAGAGGACCGGGAAGATGCCGCGGTACAGGTGGGCCTGGCGGGCTGTCTGGGCGTTACGGGTCACGGCGAGGATGGGGGCGCGGGGCCGGTACCTGGAGATCAGGTGGGCGGACCTTCCGGAGCCCGTGAGCACAATGATCGCTGAGGCTAAGCTCTTTAAGGAGGCCTCCACTGCGCCGATTGCAATGGCCTCGGCGGAATCTTTGCAGTGCGGCGTGGAGCGCTGCAGGTCCTCAAACACCTGCCGGTGGAACATGGCTGCCTCGGCTTCGCGGGCAATCATGTGCTGTGTGCGCACCGCCTCCAGAGGGTAGTCTCCCTTGGCAGTCTCGCCACTCAGCATGACGCAGTCGGCTCCGTCCAGGACGGCGTTTGCTACGTCGCTACCCTCGGCACGAGTGGGTCGGGGCTTCTTGATCATGCTCTCCAACATCTGAGTGGCACATGTGATGGGCTTGCCAGCCCTGTTGCAGCGACCAATCATCATCTTCTGGGCGAGGAAGACCTTCTCTGTGGGGATCTCGATACCCAGATCGCCACGGGCCACCATGATCCCGTCGCTGGCGTCCATAATCTCATCGAATCTGCGGACACCCTCGTGGTTCTCCAGCTTGCTGATGATCTTGATGTTCTTGCCCTTCTCTCCCAGCACTGCCCGGACGGCGTGCACGTCGTCGGCTTTGCGGATGAAGGAGGCAAACACCATGTCGACTCCCTGTTCCACACCGAACTGCAAGTCCTTGATATCCTTATCGGAGACAGCAGGCAGGTCCACGGCGGCTCCGGGCAGGTTCACACCCTTCTTACTGCCCAGAGTGCCGCCATTCTCAATCTGGCAATTGAGGAAATCGGAACCAATCTCCTTGACCTGCAGAGAAATGAGTCCATCGTCAATGTAGATCTTGCTGCCGATTTCCACCACTTTGGTAATGTTTTTGTAGTCGAGCCAGAGGATGTCTTCGCTGCAGTTGTCTTGGTAAGAGTCATCCAGGGTGAGCTTGATCATCTTGCCCTTCTTCAGCTCCACCTCAGCTGTGCCACTTCCCTGGATAAGGCCGGTCCTGATCTCTGGGCCCTTGGTGTCCAGGGCAATGCCGATGGGCCTGTACTGAATGCTGCCGGGCTCGAAGCTCTCGCATGCCTCACGCACATTCTTGATGGTTTCTGCATGGTACTCGTGCGTGCCGTGGGAGAAGTTCAAGCGAGCAATGTTCATTCCAGACTTGATCATCTCCTTGAGCATGTCCACAGATCGAGAGGCCGGCCCGATGGTGCAGATGATGCCGGTGTTACGTGCGGTGGTGGGCTCAGAGTCGATGTCCAACAGGCACACGTGTTCCAGGAAGGTGTCTGCCATGGCAGCGTTGAGCTGCTGTGTCTGGACGAAGGCAGAGCCCATGTCACACTTTGAATGAGGCATGGCGATCACTGGTGCAACCTGAGGAGTACTTGAGGCGCTGAGTGTGCCTCGACCGCAGTTCGTGTCGTAACACTGAGGGTCGTTGCCCTCTTGTTCTTCTTCTTCCTCTGCTGACACAAACTTGTCTTTGTCCTCAGAGCTGCAGAACTTCTGCAGCGCTGTCTTCATCTCTTCACCTTTGTCGCAGAGCCCAGAGATGTCCTGAGGGGCAGTCTCTTCAGGAGGCTTCATGTGAAGATAGTCATGTCCCAAAGATAAGAGTTTTCCCACCTGCTGACTCAAGCGCTCGTACACTTGTTCAAGACCTCTTGTCTGGTCGCACAGCTCATCCATCTCTCTTCTCAGCTCTTTGCATTCCTTGAGACAGGAATGTGCATTTTCATACTGCTGGCAGAGGGCAAGCATTTCTATCTGCAGTTTGTAATTTTCCTCCAGCTTTTCATCCCTTTTCTGCTTCACTTGTGAATACTCCATTTCCATTTGTCTGTGGTTCTTCAGTTTTCCATTAATCTCCTGAATCTGTCCCTGGAGGGCTGCGGTGACTTGCTCTAACGCTCGGTTTGTCTCCTTCTTGCGTTTGCATTTTTCCTCCAAGTAATTTTGCTTGGAGACTTCCAGCCGGAGGTCTCGAGCTGTCTTCCCCAGAGTCTCATTTCGTTTTCTCAGGGTTCGAGTTGCCGCCTTTGCTGCCTTGTAGTCCTTTTCCAGAGCTTTTCTGTGTTTCAGTTTGCTGCACACCTCCTGGATTTGCTCCTGGAGAGTTTGGTTGGCCTGCAGGAATTGATCTCTCTCTTTCTGTGCAGCCCTGCATTTCTCCTCCAAGGCTATCTGAGCCTGGAGTCTGCTGCTGAGCTCCTGCACTTGCTTATTCAGCAGCTTGTTTAAACTGCTGGCCGCTTCCCTCTCAGCTTTCAGCTGTTTGTACCTGTACTGGGCTTCCTGGGTGCTGGTGAGCTGGCTGTGGAGCGCCTCCTTCTGGACACTCAGTGCTCTGTTCTGTTCTTTGATGGCTTCTGTTTCCTCAAGAACAGAACAAGAATTTTTGTTTTCCCTCCTATCGTCATCCACTGGGGGGAGTGAAGTGGAACGCTCATCGGCTTTCCTCAAAAACCTCGGTTTTCTCATCTTAAACATGGTCTCTCCTGAATTCACGTTTCTCTGCAGAGTCTGATGAATGCTGTAGGCTGACACGAGTTCTCGAACCGTGTGACTGAGAACAGAGCTGCAGTAGGTAGAAGATGTGAGAGCTGTCAAGTCTGCGCTTTCATCTGCATCTATGATGTCACTCTGAGGGATGTTGCCATGGCAACGTCACTTTGAGTCACGTTGCCATGGCAACACATGTAACCTCAAATCATCAGGCCTGCAGGCTGTTGGATCCCTTGAGCCTGCCTCCACTAACTCTACACACTGAAAACCACAGAATGGCAGTGAGGGCCGTTCACGCCTGGCGTTCGCTGTGTTTACAGGCTCGCCTCTCTACCACGTTAAGATCTTTCCCATCAGAGGACCCCATTACAGCGTTTACATCAGGGGTGTCAAACTCATTTTAGCTCAGGGGCCACATGGAGTAAAATCTAATCCCAAGCGGGCCGGACCAGCAAAATCATGGTATGTAACTTAAAAACAACAGCTTCAGATTGTTTTCTTTGTTTCAATACTGTCCAAAGTAGGACAAACACAACACCTGGCATTAATCATAAATCTTCAAGTTACTTCAAAATTCTGAGGACAAAGAACACACAAACACACAATGCCTCAGCGATTCACAGAACCAAAACAGTATCACAGACCACAGAACTATATCAGGGTGTTATTTCTCAGGCAGAAATGTTGATAAAAATGATAAAACTCTGTTGCCCAAACAAGTGCAAGAACCACAGTCACAAATCATACATAGGTTCAATGTGCAAAACAAGAAAATACAATAAAAAAAAATTGCACAACATAAAAAACATATGAACATAAAGCTGGAGCCTGGGGTCAGTGCGTCCAAAATAGTGCAAACACAACATCACTATTCAGCATAAATCCCATCAAGTTATTTAAATATTCTGAGGACAAGTAACACACAAACACACAATGCCTCAGCGATTCACAAAACTGTGTAAAGGTGTCTCGGGCAGCAGTTTAAGTGGGGTTGCATTGTTTATTTGACTCCTGATACCTGGCGTCTTTCAGCTTTCACCAGCGCATCAATATCAGGCGTCTCATTCTGAGTGACAGCCAGCTTCAGGATGTGATTCAAGAGGCTGTGCGTGAGCCTTGAGCACAGCTTTGTTTCATTAATGCTCATTATAGAGAAAACCTGCTCACAAAGATGTGGTTCCAAACATGGACAACAGCTTTGCAGCGAGGGATGTCAAGTTGGGGCAACCTGGCAAGAGGTTCTGGTAAAATGTCTCCAAGCTGACTGCGGCAAATTTGCCCTTCAAATCTGAGTCGCACTGCAAGTTAGTTATTTCAAGTTGGATGTTGACGGGCAGATCAGAGGGATTCACGGTGAATGGCGAGCAAAACACTTTGAAGTCTTTCTCCAGTTCACCAAAGATCTGAAAACGTTGCTCAAACTCCTGCAACAGTCCCGTTATTTTATCTTTGAACCGCTTCATGTCCGCGACACGTTGGCTCGCGCACACACGTTTCAGACGGGGGAAGTGCGCCGCATCGCCACCGGAGAGTTGCGTCTCCCACAGTGACAGCTTCAACTTGAAAGCGGATGCTGTCGTAATACTGTGTGACAACTTTGTTGCGCCCTTGTGGCTGTTTGTTCAAGTTCTTCAGGTGCTCGGGAACATCCACCATAAATGCAAGGTCCTGCATCCATTCTTCAGGATGAAATTCTAACACCGGTTTGCCCTTTCTTTCCATGAACTGATGAGTTTCTTCTGGTAAGTCACAGAAACGCCTCAGCACAGCACCTCGGCTTAACCACCTTACCTCAGTGTGGTATGGCAAGCCATAGATGTGGTCTTTCTCTTTGAGAAGGCTGTCAAACTGACGGTGATTCAGCCTTCTGGATCGGATGAAATTCAGCGTTTGGATGACCACCTTCATGACGTGATCCATGTTTAATGACTTGCAACACAAAGCCTCCTGCTGCAAAATACAGTGAAAAGTCCAAAAATCACGTCCTCCATTTGCAGATTGCACTTTCTCTTTGAACTTTGTCACAACACCTGCTTTTCTCCCGATCATTGAGGGCGCACCATCCGTAGCCAGGCTGACAGCGGGACCAATCCACTCCCGCCCTGTCCAGGGCGCCGACGAGTGCGGTGAAAATATCATCGGATGTTGTTGTACCTGACATTGGCACCATCTCCACAAACTCATATTGAGGCAATGAGAGCGAAAAAGCATATAATGGTAAAGGTAGAATCTGGCAGGCAAAATACAAAGGAGCTCACCTGATTGGCTCTTGCTCCACCGACTTGCTCTGCCCTGGTATAAACAGTTTGCTTGCAGAACACAATTGCTGTTGCGCCATCCAGTGGACACATTTAGAACAGCAGTTTATTGAAAAATTGCAGCTCATATGTACTTGACATAATCATCTCTCGGGCCAAATTAAATCCTTTTGCGGGCCTGATCCGGCCCGCGGGCCGTACGCTTGACACCTCTGGTGTACATGAAAACTGAATGTGGTAACTGGAATACTCAGTTTTTATGGCGTAAGATGTGACCCCATCAACTGACGGGGCTGACATACGCATGAAGCTCCGACTGTAGGAAATAGCCCCATGTGCTGTTTACATGGACTGTGATGGGGTCAAAACCTGACTGACATTTATCTCTCAGCTGGATGAATTCCACAGAGAACATTGCTGAACTTCAAATATCTCCACAAATAAAGCAACAGCACACTGTTTGAACCTTTTAATTCATTTTAGTTTGAATTTGTGTTTGCAAATGTGCACGCTGTAACTTTTTTATGCACATATATGTGTGTGTGTGTGTGTGTGTGTGTGTTGTCTCCAGTCTCACAGCTTTTAGCTCTGTTTCTGCTGTGTATTTTATGCTCTGAATGTGTCTCAGAAGAAAGACTGTTTCCTGTTTGAACCTGATCTGCATGTCGAAATGATGGAACCTGTGATGACAACAAGTCCGATGAGCCACATAGAGACCAAAGCAACACACTGTTTGTAAGACGCTAACATGTGATCCGAGGCTGTTTGATATGCCAGTCTGGTTGTCTTGTTTCTGATACAAGTGTTTATTCCATCATTCATGCAAGTTAGGGACACATTTTTATAGTCAGATTAACTTCTGCTTTTTTAAAATAGTCTCAGTAAATGAACTGTGCAGGAATCACTCTCAGTTTTGAGTTCCCTCCCGGGAAAAACAGAAAAATGAAAAATGGCAGCAATCCTAAACAATAACTCTTAATGTCTTGTGAAAATGGATAAAAAGATGGATGTTTTTCATTTGTTCTCTCACCACAAGGAGTGTGTTTCCAGTGTGCGATCGATGTTGTTCCAGTTAAGAATGAAGACGGTCTGGTCATCATGTTCATTCTGAACTTCGAGCTTCCCACTGATCCCAGAGTACCCAGCAGCTCTCCGGTTCAGGAACTCAGCAGAGTGCTGCAGATCCCCTGGCTGACCTCAGGTACGCTCCAAACACTCTGCTGTCACTCCAGGAGTGTGGACAGTGTTCGCCACTCTCCCACACTGCCTCATGAGTCTTCTCATCTCCTTGGTTTTTTCTAATTCTTCCACCATTTCCAATTTGGATGAGCTGTAGCTCTACACAGAAAAGAAAAGAATAAATAGTATTGAAGGTAAAATATCAGAATGACAGGGTAAAGCTAAGAGTAATGTTAAATATTTGAACCAATCAATCTGTATTTTCATTCTTCGGCCTGTAGAGTAACTTCTCCATGTTTTCCCTCCGTCTGCCGTCCAGCTCGACGTCGACGTCTCCGCCGCCTCCTGCGCTCCCTCAACCCCAGCGTGGGGGTCCTGTCACAGGACAGCGAGCTGGGCGCTCCCCACCCGGACCTCCTTCCTCTGGGACACGAGTCCGTGGCCCTGGACAAGCTGCTGTCCCTCCCTGAGAGGCAGCAGCTGGGAGAGGCTGCAGCCGAGCTCATGCTGTGGGACAGCGAGGAGGACGAGGACGAGGACGAGGACGAGGAGCCGCCGCTCAGACCCCACGACTCCCGCCCTGCCAGGCGACGGAGCAAGGGTGATGGGAAGAACAGAGATAAAGGGGAAGGCTGTGGGGTGCCGGTGGACACCAGGGCAGCAGGTAGAGCCGCTGCCGCCCCGGCTTCTGCCCCCCCGACAGTGGCGCTGCCGCTGGCCTCCGCCCACGCTCCTCAGAGGTAACCCCACCTCCAGAGGCACAGCACACACTGGTCAGGGTACATGTGTGAATCTGTGGGAGTTTCTGGGATGGCCACTGGCTGTCTGGGCCCTGAGGGCCTCTCTGGCCTGCTTCTGATCTTCACAGAGGTCAGAGGTCGTATGCATGACCTTCAGTCACTCTCCGTGGCCCTGGTCAAGCTGCTGTCCCTGGTGAGAGGAAACACACTTCATTCAATAGACTGTCATCAGCAGTTACCACTGCGCAGAATGCAGTCATTTTACCCTTTGAGCTGAATGACGTCAGTAGTAAAACACTGAGGCTGTGCTCTCCCTCAGTCGGCATGGTAACCATTAGAAAGAGCAGCGTTCCCGTCGGACGTCGGACTCTGATCTGCGCTGCCGGACAAACAGCCAGGTACACACACCAGTCAGAGCCATTCAAGTACTGTTTAAATGAAATGCTTTGGGAGCGTGGAGCTTGACTTCAACTTCTCCCAACAAGATTCTGTCCTTTTAAAGTTTGAGAATGAATCTTACAAAGTCACGGAGAGCACAACCATGCTGTGTAGAATTTTCAAACGCTCGTCTTGTTGCTGTCAGTGAAAATGCTGAACTTTCTCTCTGATGTTTGGTATGTTCTTTCCTGGCGTTTGTACGGATTCAGCAAATGACTCAGAGCTTACTGGACACCAAAACTGAGGCCTACGTGACTCTGCCCGATGGGGAAATCAGACCTTGCAAACTGATGGACAGAACGCACCACGTCACAGAAAAAGTCACCCAGGTTGGTCCAGCTGATGCGCCACACACTTTTTCAAATATCCCTCTCACATCAGTACCTTCACCGAGGGCCTGGAACCGCCCTGAGGCCACCAGAAACTTCAAGGAAGATTAGAAATGTCTTGAAATGCGGCCTTTTGGCCAGGAGAAGCTCCTCTTAAGTGTGTTTACCTGAGTGTAAACTCTGTGGCCGTTTGAGCTGTGCAGGTCCTCTCTCTGGGCGCTGATGTGTTACCTGAGTACAAGCTCCAGACCCCGAGGATCCAGAAGTGGACCATCCTTCACTACAGTCCCTTCAAAGCGGTGTGGGACTGGGTCATTCTGCTTTTAGTCATTTACACCGCCATATTCACACCGTACTCTGCTACCTTTCTGCTGAGGTGGGTCCAGATTCTCTCCAGCCTCCAACCGCTTGAAGATGAAGCTGCGTTTTAACAGGTTTGATTTCTCCACTTTGTCTGGATTCCTCCTTTTCCTGGTGCTCAGTGAGCAGGAGGAGGCAGCCATGCAGAGCTGCGGTTACTCCTGCTCACACACACACACACACACACACACACACACACACACACACACACACACACAGTTCAGTTCAGTTTATTTGCTATTTGCAGTATTAAAAACACCACTTTGGAATGGGGTTGCAAGCAGCTCTCAATACACATCAGACATCCATTCATACAATCCATGATAAAAACTCAAGCCACATTAGACCACAAGAGTCAGAGAATAATAATAAATAACAATAATCAATCTGAGCAACGTGCCCCCAGTACTAAAAGCGCTTTTGCCTTATTAAAGAGCATTGTTTAAGGACATCACAGCCTGTGGGAAGAAGCTCCTACTGTGACGTGAGGTTGTGCATTTAACAGCACGATACCTCCGACCAGAAGGAAGAAGTTCAAAAAAGTCCCTGGCCGGGTGTTTGGACGGGTCATTAATTATGGATGATGCCCGAGTTAGAAGTCTCTTTTTGTAAATGTCCTCCAGAGCCGGGAGCTCCACACCGACAGTCCTCCTGGCCGAGCGGACCACACTGTGAAGCGCTCGCTTTTCTTTAGCTGTGGCGTTTCCAAACCACACTGTAATAGCACCTGTTAGCACACTCTCGATAGCACAACGATAAAAGTTAGTTAAAATCTGCCTGTTAGGAGTAAAAGCCTTCAACTTACGTAAAAAGAAAAGACGCTGGTGAGATTTTTTAGCAATAGCAGTTCTGTTTGAATGCCAGCTAAGATTATCTGACAGTCACACCCAAAAATTTACAGTTTTCCACAATTTGCACTTCAGTATCATTGATAAAAATCGGCTTGTAAGAATTTTTACCAAAATCAATGACAAGCTCACAAGTTTTGGAAGTGTTCAATTTCAGGTTGTTTTGTTCACTCCAACAAACAATTTTATCCACCTCTGATCTGTAATTTGAGCCATCATTGGCATGAATGAGACCAATAACAGTTGTGTCATCAGCATACTTATTGATCAGATTATTAGGATGTGAAGCAACACATGTGTACAAAGTATACAGAAATGGACTCAATATACAACCTTGTGGAGAGCCAGTGTTCACAATAAGTTCATCTGATACACAATCATTCATCTTAACCCTCTGGGGCCTACAAGTCAGAAAGTTCAAGATCCATTTGCAAATGGCATCACACAGTCCAAGAGTTCTCAGTTTTCCAATCAGCCTTGCAGGAACCAATGAATTGAAGGCCGAGCTATAGTCCAGGAAAAGCATTCTAGCCTGGGACTGCCCCTTGTCCAAGTGCTTGTAAACAGAGTTTAGGGCAAAGGCAATAGCATCCTCCACACTCCTGTTCTGTCTATAAGCGAATTGGAGAGGGTCGATAGACACCGGAATCTGATTCTTTATGTAATCCAACACCAAACGTTCAAAACACTTCATTAAAACAGAAGTGAGGGCCACAGGGCGGTAATCATTAAAACAGGACACTGGTGTTTTCTTAGGCACTGGAATAATGGTTGACCGTTTGAAGGCAAGAGGGACAGAACAGCGCTTCAGTGACATGTTAAAAAGATCTGTTCAAACAGGAGCAAGTTGTCCACAGCTTCCACACACACCGTGGAAGCTGATCTGTATCCCATAGATGGTGTCTGTGTTGCAGGCTGGAGTCTGGCGTGTCAGCGAACATCGGGGCCATCATGCAGCTTCTTCAGAGTCACATGTCCGTGGTCCCACCTTCCTACAGCACCATGACGTTAACCCCCACCCTCCCCTCCTCTGCGTCCCCCGGGGACCGCTCGGCTCCGCCCTCCCCCTCGGACCGATCAGCAGACTCCGACTTCCAGCAGCTCAGAGACGATCAAGCCTTTTTTCCCCCCGAGTCAGACACCTCCACCTCCCGACCCCGTCAGACCCGTCAGGACCCTTCCTTCCATCTGTCGCCCCTCGTGGCCCCCCTCAGCACCCAGACCCCCCCGCTGCCCGTCAGCCTCCAGCCGTCCTCCGCTCCGGTCTGCTCACACAGCTCCGTCTCTGTTCTGCAGGTAAGAGCGACATTAGAGCTGTCAGCTCGCCACAGATAAAGAAACTTGACTTATTTCCACAAAACCTGAATAAGAGGAAGAATTTAAAGAGCAAGAAGTTCAGTGTCAGGACATTTTCTCTCCTGACTCCCATTCCTTCAAATGTTTGCACACACCTTCTAATTCAATGTTTTTACTTTACACAGTGAAACGTGTCTAATAAATCAATATTCACCTTGATGAAGAAGCCAGAAACGTGATATTTACTTTTAGTTTTTGTTGTAGGCAACGTGCAACATTTTTTTATCATCAATTCTTAATTTATTTGAAATATTCTGAACAAAGTCAAACCCTATGAGTTGAAATGTTAAAAAAAAAACATATTTTGGTACTCTATTGTTGATGATTTTAAATATGAAAATGTTTTCTGTCATTTATTGTATTTTTTTTTCATGAACATATTGTCATTTATATGAATCCAAACTCTGAAATGGTCCAAAGTGATCTGGATTCAAGTGATTTGTGTTTGAGTTCAGTGGAGATTCAGCCGAGAGATCATGAAATGATGACAGCCCCTTGATTGCATTTTGGGGGCCTGTTTCCACGACAACGGCGCTCCTCAGGTGGAACTTTCCTTATGTGTTTTCTTTCCAAAAACATCCAACAGCGCCCCCCATTGTTTACAGAATTTGTGCTGTTGTCATGGAGACAGACATTGTTTTGGGACCTGAAACTGTCTCCTGATCACAGTGAATGTGTTTTTCTTTCTCGTGAAAAGTACAAATAAATCAAGTCTCCGCCATGTTTCTAGTTTTAAGTGAACTTTTGTAAAGTTTCTGGAGCTTTGTTTCAGCTCTCTGTCACTTCGGTTCATCCTTGTTGTGAGGAAGACGATGAGGGAGGAGGAAGAGGAGGACGTCTTCATGAAGTTATAAATGTACTGTGTGTTTCTGGTTGACTGGAGAGCTTTCAGTTTTCTCAGATGACATTCCCTATGTTGCATGAAAACTTTAGTTTGTTCCAAATAAAACGAAAGGATTTCACTTAAAAGATTTCACATGGATCATACCTCTAACAAATTTCAACCGGAAGAAAACTCCACTGGACAGCTTGACCTCGAGTGTCTGACTGTACATCGAGCATGGAAGCTCGAGACAAGACGAAAGACAGAATCGAAACCAACACTTTAGGGACTGAGACCAAGTCCAGACCAGGGTCTTAAAAACGACTGCTCTCCACAACACTCTATCTGGTCTTTGCATCATGAGGCTGGATCTCTTGTGTGTACTCCATAGATTTGGTCAGTGGTTATTTTTTGGAATTATTCCTCTATAAAGGTCTTAAATCCACCATGTATCTACTGATGTTCAGCTGAAAATTTTAAACCAATAAAAGTTCCCACCTCAGTGAAACTTGTCTCTATAGTTCATCTTGCCTTCAGTTTTTTTTTTCTCCTGAAAAGAGGTGACAGAGGGAGTGAAACAGATGCTACTGTTCAAAACGTGATTAATGTGTTTTAAAGCTATAATCAAACCAGTGCTTGAAGAAAAAAAAACATTTATAAAGTCTGCATAGGATAGGAAGAGGTTCGAATGGTCACCTCATACGGATAAGGTTTGCTTCCAGAGTTTGCATGGTGTGTCTCTGCGTCTACAGAGACAAAACTCACCATAGAGCTGTAAATATCTCAAGTCTACAAAATAAAATTATTTACTCACAAGGAATGCAAATTCCATTACCGAGAATTGACGCGAAAATGAGGCCGAAGTCCGCTCTCCTGTTTCTTTATCTCTATGAAACTCACCACCAGAGCTGTGGTGACACCACTCCGCCGACAGGGGGCAGTCACACTGTGATAAAGTCAAACGTTCCACTGGGAGCGAAGAAGAAGAAAGGCGGAAGTGACTGCTTCGAGTGCGGCTCTCTGTTTTTCATGTTTTAAATGAGGAAATTTAACTAAATAGCAATGTTTTGTACGCAGCTCCTTCACGGATTAAAACACCCGTGCGTCTCTCGGTCGTGCGCGAACATCCAGGTTGCGGTGCTGCGTCACGCTGCGCAGCATTCTGTCCGCAGTCTGACCGGCGTGAAGCCGCTCCGCGCGTGGGGAAGGTCACCACGCACACTGAAGCAGGTAACACACACACACACACACACACACACACACACACACACACACACACACACACACACACACACACACACACACACACACACACTACAGTATTCACAGCCTCAAATCGCGGCCATGCGCTGTTTTCACTTGTTTCAGGTTTTTAAACATAAACGTAACATCACAAACATTCGAGGATTAACTAATAAAAAACATCTGATTGAGAGCCTTCCTCACTCCAGACCAAAACACACTGTCGGTGAACTGCGCCGCCAGCAGTGATTTGGGGTCTCAGAACACAGAACACATGAACATTACACTTTTACTTATTAAATAATGACACTCGGGTTGTGTCACTGCAGTACACGTTAGTGCTCATTCACCTGGCATTGTGGGATCATAATTACAGTTAGCTTCTTGCTTTTTAATCTGTACAATGTTTTTCTTCAGTCTCTTGTAAAAAAAAAAAAAAAGAAATGCACAAAAACACAAACTGGAAATCTCTCCGACTCATATTGAATACAGTCAGGACAATAACAACATGTTCGGTCATCTGAATTGAAGTGTTTCACCAGTTTGTGGCAAACTGCCTCTCAAGCTTGTTGCACACTTGAATAAACCTGAAGCTTGGGCCAGGGCCGTTCTCTCTGAGCTGAAGCTCATTTTAAATGAAACTGATCGGTGGCTCAAAGTGTTCCAGACTGAACCTTGCTTCTTTTAGCAGCATCCTTACATCCAGCAGTGTTTACGCGTCCGGACAGACTCCGTCACAGCCCTTCTAGATTTGGTCTGTAGTTTGAAATCCTTCCTCTGACAGCCTGTGTTGTGCTTTCTCCTCTCTGTGCTGCTTTAGCCGCCCGTCTCTCTGGCCGCTCGCTGGCTCTGGTCTGCAGCTCCGCCTGAAGGCGGAAACCTCATTTACACAGGATCTCTGGGCACTGCTGTCCGCGGTCAGTGTGTTTCTCCAGAGTCGGTCAGAGTGTTGCTGTAGTAATGCGTTTATCGTTGATGAAAGCTTGTGTGTGTCCAGGGGTGAAGCTGTTCTCGTACGGCACCAGCGGGACCAGCCTGGTCCTCATGCCTCAGATCCTCCTGAAGACGGGCATCGGGGTGGACAACGTGGCGCTGCAGGTGGCGTTCTGCACCCTCATCGGCATCTTCACCTTCCTCACCCCGCTGCTCCTCCACCTCTTCACCAAAGGCTACGTCCTGCGTCTGTACCACCACCCGGACAGAGACGCCTACACGGCGGTCACCTACAGCGCCTTCCTCACCGAGACCCGGAGCGTCTTCCACCAGAGCCAGGTCCGCATCCCGGCCGTCAGCAAGATGTTCACCACCTTCTACGGCAACAACCGGGCGTTCCTGGTGAACCCGGACCACTTCGCTTTTCCGCACGACTACAACCACCTGATGGGCTACGACAAGCCCTTCAGCTTCAGCCAGGAAGACGTGGACCAGCCGGACCGGAGCTGAAGGACTGACAGGCCCGGCTGCCACGGCTCCATGACTCACTTCCACTCTGATGCTCTTTGTCTGCAGATTGTTAATAAATTGTGACTTTATCGGCGTGAGCCCGTACCGTCTGGGACATTTTCACTTCACTTCTTCCTCATGTATCAGTTCCATTACAGCGTATTAAAGTCATAATATACAGAAAACCAGTTCAGCTTCAGGTAATTAGGATGAGTTTGGCAGCTCTGCTGTACATATCCTGACAGAGGCTCCGGTCAGAAGAGGATGCTGCTCCTGAGGTGAAGACGAAGAGCTGCTGTTGGCTGAAGCCTCAGATCTGCACTGCACCTCTTCTTCCACTGGGTGGAAGCACAGCTTCATTTTAGGGACTTTCAAGACTATATCACTCATGAAAATGTGAAAAAAGTACTTGTGCAAGGAAAAAGATGTGGGTTGTTTTCATGCCACAGCTCTCTTTCAGCTTTTATTCAGAAATCATACATTAAATAGGAAGTGAAGGCCGAAACTCTTCCTGTTGTCAGGATGTGAAGATAATTTATGAAGAGCTTTTTGCAGATAAAATCACAAAGTGCTGTATGGTAAAAGACAGCACACAGATACACACTCACCGGCCACTTTATTAGGTACATCTTGCTAGTACCGGGTTTGAACCCCTTTTGCCTTCAGAACTGCCTTAATCCTTCGTGGCAGAGATTCAACAAGGTACTGGAAACATCCCTCAGGGTTTGGTCCACATTGACATGATAGCGTCATGCGGTTGCTGCAGATTTGTCGGCTGCACATCCATGATGTGAGTCTCCCGTTCCACCACATCCCAAAGCTGCTCTACTGGATGGAGATCTGGTGACTGTGGAGGCCGTTTGAGTCCAGTGAACTCACGGTCATGTTCAAGACACCAGTCTGACATGATTGGAGCTTTATGACATGGCGCGTTATCCTGCTGGAAGTAGCATCAGGAGATGGGTACACTGTGGTCATAAAGAGACGGACATGGTCAGCAACAATACTCAGGTAGGCTGTGGCGTTGCAACAACGCTCAACTGGTACTAAAGGGCCCAAAGGGAGCCAGGAAAAAATCCCTCGCACCATTACACCACCATAGCGTTAACCGTTGATACAAGGCAGGAGGGATCCATGCTTTCATGTTGTTGACACCGAATTCCGACCCCACCTCCTGAATGTCGCACCCAGTGTGGTCTTCTGCTGCTGCAGCCCATCTGCCTCAAGGTTCGGCGCGTTGTGCCTTCAGAGATGCTCTTCTGCAGACCTTGGTTGTAACGAGTGGTTATTTGAGTTACTGTTGCCTTTCTATCAGCTCGAACCAGTCTGGCCGTTCTCCTCTGACCTCTGGCATCAACAAGGCATTTTTGCCCACAGAACTGCCGCTCACTGGACATTTTCTCTATTTCGGAACATTCTCTGTAAACCCTAGAGATGGCTGTGCGTGAAAATCCCAGCAGATCAGCCGTTTCTGAAACACTCAGACCAGCCTGTCTGACACCAACAACCACGCCACATTCAAAGTCTCTTAAATCACCTTTCTTCCCCATTCTGATGCTCGGTTTGAACTGCAGCAGATCATCCCGACCATGTCTACATGCCTAAACACATTGAGTTGCTGCCATGTGATTGGCTGATTTGAAATTTGCGTTAACGAGCAGTTGGACGGGTGTGCCTAATAAAGTGGCTGCTGAATGCAGATCTGATGTAGAAGCTAAACTGAATCTCATTGGTCGACTTGAAGTGAACAAAGACGATATCAAGACATATTTGGCCCCGCCCACTGAACTTCAGCTCCTCCTCATTCTCCTGCAGTGGAAGAACATTGTTGGTCTGCTGTGTGTCTGCTTTGAATCACTCCAAAGTCATGTTGCTTTCCCTCTTTGTGCTTCTGTCTCTCATTAGAGGTGAGTTTAAGAACGTCTCATTCAACCTGCTGTCTTCAGAAAATGTCTCACTGACCAACAATCATTGTTTCATCTCACTGGATTTGTTCTTTGACATCAAGTTGTGAACAAACTGCTTGGAATCTCAGCTGCAGTCCAGCTGTTTGTGTCCACAGAGTAACAGTGTTCAGGGGACATTTTCCACTGTCTTCTCCTCTCAGCCTCATGGACAATGTTCATCTAATGGCTTCATTTTCTCCACTTTTTCCAGGACTAACAGCTGCAGACACAATCTCTCCTGACCAACAAGAAGTCAGTGGAAGAGAAGGACAATCTGTCACACTCTCATGTAGCTATCAGACAGATAGAAATGATCCTTGGCTTTATTGGTACAGACATCATTCAGACCTTCAGGCTCCTCAGTTTATACTCTGGAAAGGAGCAAAATCAGACAGTCATAGACAGTATATTCCTGATGGTCGATATGGATCCCAAACAACAGACTCATCAACTACACTGAGCATTCCAAAGCTAACCCTGGCAGACACAGCTCTCTACTACTGTGCAGTAGACACACAGTGATCCAAAGTGTAGAAGAGGCTGTACAAAAAGCTGAACACAGATATGGGACTCCTCTTCAAAGAGGAGGGAAGTGGGATTCAGCACACAGCTTCATATCAGATGGATTCTGCTCATTCCTGTTTGATCAGAGTCACTGTGGTTCCAGCTGCTCTTCAAACACTCTGCTCACTGATACAAGATAAGAGATGTTACAAGGTGTGGTACGGTGGTTCACTGGTTACAACTGTCACCTCACACCACCAGTCTTCCACTCATGAAACTTTCATTCTTAGTTTCCACAACAGGGACTCAGTCTGTTCCACTGCTGTGGTTGGAGGAGTTCCAGATTAGACTCAGAGGTGAAATTACAAGAAACATCGATGTTCATTCAAAATTGAAGAACTTACAGTGATGAAAAATAGAGTTTGTTATATGTTGGGAACATAATTTGAACATGTTGGAGGTCTGACAATATCAACAACAGGAAACAAACAGCTCCAAACAGGTTGGGAAATGAGGACATTGAGAATAAATACAGAATAAAATGATTTGTAAAGCTATGAAACTTTAATTTAGTTTGACTCTCAGTATAAATTAACAGAAAGGTCTGATATCTTTAAAATGTGTCTTAATTTCATGAAAATATCAGCTTCTTTTGAAAATGATCAACGTGGACAGAACAGAAGTGTCGTGTCCTCCACCTCAGCCGCCACATGGGGGCAGTGTTGCCCTGTCTCTCCCCCTCCCTTTCTGCTTTCCTCAGGTGGGCGTGTCTTTGAGCATGTGGGAAGGGGGGGGGGGCTCAGTTCAACCAGCTGATGAGCTCCACCTGTGGCCTGATCACCTACACCGGGTCTCCTCCCTATTTAACCTTCTGGTGATGCCGCTGGACGCCGGGCTGTGTTTTCTCCACTAGTCGCTGTCTCCTGAACATCGTCAGCGCCTGCCTGCCCGCCCGCCCGCCCGCCCGCCCGCCTCCCCGCCCACCCGCCCGCCCGCCCGCCCGGCCGCCCGGCCGCCCGCCCGCCTGCCCGCCCGCCTGCCTGCCCGCCCGCCTCCCCGCCCGCCCGCCCGGCCGCCCGCCCGGCCGCCCTCGTTTTGTGAGTTAATATTACATGTTCACACACAAAAAAATAGTCTTGTTTGGCTCAGTTTTAACCCAGTTATTGTAAAAAATTATCAAAATTAAACCGTGCCTAAAGTGAATCACAGAGCAACAACCAGCTCTTCTCCAGACATCTCCAGTCTCCATCATCCAACACCAGCCTCACCCCCATCACCCCCATCACCCCGATGGACTGAAGACCAGGGCCATGCTGTCTGAAAAGCCCAGGAGGACGTCAGAAAAGACTCAAACCAATTTTTTCATCCAAAAGGAACCCTGACAAGGTAGAGGAGAGGAAAGATGGAAACAGAAGAGTTTAGGATATTTTACAGATGACTGAAGACAAACAAGTCAAACTGAGCCGTGAACATCAGAGATGGCAACAGAAAGCAAGAGCAAGGTTAGAAGTACTTCTGCTCCATCCAGACAGCTTCGGTTTGAGAAAATGCTTTAAAGAAAATGAAGGAAATTTAAATAAAGGAATTTATCAAAAGTTGTCAGTTTGACTTCATTTCATTTGTCTTTCATTTTCTACTGAAAATTAGTTTAAGAGATTTGCAATTCTGTTTTGAATGATATGTTATTGATTTTCATGATCATTTATTTTGACCAAATAAGTAAACCGTGAGCAACACAAAGGACAAATAACTGAATCCAATAATACAAAGAACTTTCAGAAGAAAACATGAAGGTCCAATATTCAGTTTCCTTCATTTGCTGTAGAAAAGGAGGAAAGAAATAATCTTATTTGGTCCCACTCCAAAGTCCTCATCATTGTCTTAAAATCAAGTTTCAAATACTTCCTGTTGTCATTAAGCTTCAAACCTGAATAATTAATGAATCGGCCGTCACCAGTTTATAATAAACATATTCCACAGTGTTAAATGATGAACCTGAGTCATGAATGACAATAGAACTTTCATGGTGGTATCACTGCACGAGCAGATAATAGTAATTATACAACAACAGTCACAAATCTCCAATATGAAGATAGTAGAGAACATCACACAGCAGCAAGGTTAAGAAGAACAGTACCTGAAAGGTCATGAGCCACGCAGCAACTAGTGAAGAACAACAAGCACAGATCAACACTGGTACACAGAATATTAGGGAACAGGAGCATTAAGACCCCCTGTCTTTATTCTGTGAGGAGACCACATGCTCACAGAGCAGCTGAAATCACTGGATGTTTTGGCACTGCTTTTCTCTGAATGAGTGAAAGAGCTGCTGAAAGTCTGTCAGTGACTCTCTGACAAGCTGCTGGAAGACTTTTTTCACACTGTTCAAGTCAACTTTGGAGCTCCACTAGAGGGCCACATGATCCAGCAGCTGCTGCTCTACTTCTGCACTGTGTTCAACCATTGTGTCAATAAGAAGAGCTGCTGTGAAGACAACTATTGTCACACTGAGTGCTGAACATCAGCTACTTTCTCCTGGTGACTGAAACCTTGTTGGACACATGGAACATTGGCTGTGGATTCTTCTTGCTGCTCTTTTCTTTGGTAAGATACAAAACTCTACATGTTTCCTCTTCAAACACTTGAACACATCACTGAGCTCTACATGAAGAACTTTGAATGTTCAGGATCCACTAAATCACACTCCAGCATTTATGCTGATGTTGTTACCTTGTGAAAAAAAAAATCATTCATGCTTGACATTTATTGAAAACTCTTCAATACTGATTGTTCTCCTTCAGTCAATCATCTGTATTGATTCCTCTCTTCTCTGCATGTTCTCTTCTTCTCCAGAGTGTAAAGGAGAAGACAAAGTGATGCAGCCATCAGGAGATGTTCCTGCTGCTGAAGGAGACTCAGTTACACTGAATTGTACTTTTGAAACCTCCGACTCAAGTCCATATTTGTTCTGGTACAAACAATCAGTGAACAGTTATCCAGAGTACATATGCTGAAACGTGTTTTAAAAACAGGGGACAATGCTGCAGATTTCCCCACAGACAGATTTGGTGCTGAGCTCAAAGACAAATCGGTTCCTCTGAAGATCCAGAAGCTTGAGCTGTCTGACTCTGCTGTGTACTACTGTGCTCTGCAGCCCACAGTGACAGGAAACACACAACCTCTCCATAGACCTGACAGTTCCTCACTGAGGAGCAGGGGAGCCGCTAGCGAGTTTGGGCCCCCTTTCCAGCGCCCCTGCTGAGGAGATTCACACATTATACGTCATTTACAGTAAAACACTGTTGTGTAGTGATCATTAAAACGTTGACATGGTCAGTGACACTCAGACTGGTAAACAGACTTCAGAGTCTGTCAATAAACACACACACACACACACACACACACACACACACACACACACACACACACACACGTTTGTACAGCTATAGTTGTGAGGACACTCATTGACATAATGCCTTTCCTAGCCCCTTGCCCTAACCCTAACCCTAATTGTAAACCTAAACCAAACACACACACACACACACACACACACAGTACATATCACAGTTTCATCTGGTGAATATTCTGCCAAAAGCTTCCCTAAATAAAAAAGTCTTCCAGTCCTTTTTGAAGGAGTTCACAGACTCAGCCATCCGGGGCGATAAGGGCAGGAGGTTCCAGTCTGGGGTCAACAGCCTGAAAAGGTCAGGCTCCCGGGTTTTAAAAGTAATGCAGAAGAGTTCAGTGAAGCTTGAGCGTCTCAGGTAGGATGAGTAAGAAGATTGAAAGTTTACCAGATGATTTAAATTTTACCTGGAACATGAAAAGACTTCTGACCCTTGATCCTCATAAGAAATATGAAGTCACTCTGAACATTACTTAGATTTGAGTCGACTCAGAGATTTAAGTTTGGCGAGACATGATATTCTTTAATTATTGAATGTGTTTTCCCTATGATTCATGGTACTGTTTGTCTGCTTCTTTCTATATATTTAACAAGTCGAAACTAATTCTAGAGATTAAATGGAAGAATTAAATTTCAGTTATCAAGTTCTGCCTGATCCAAGTCCCTGTAAGTCAGTGATTAACTGATGGTCTGATTCATTCATCTTCACTGAAAAGGATTTGAGAATCAGAGTTTAGAGCCTTTCAATGACAGTTTCAATGATGCAGATTATTCCAGATTATTATGTAGTTTTAAATGTTCAGTTTGACTTTAAATATTGATTATGGTTGTGGAAGCACATCAGATAAATGCGTGACAAAACACAGAGGTGTTTCCAGAGGTTTAATACGAAGTAGGACCAGGAGGACGAAGAGACCAGGGGACAGATGGATCCTGTTGCGGTGGAGATCTGTCTCTGGTTCCTGGCTCATCTTCCTCTTCATCATCTGCTGAGTGGAATCATGTCTGCTGCTGGACGTCCACACAGCTGCTTCAGCTTCCTGTCCGTCACAGTGGAGAGTTCACTCAGGGAGAAAGAAGGAGCTCCAGCAGATCAGGGTGGTTCAACACATTCCAGTTTATTCTGCTATAAACTGACTGATAAACAAGAATATCATTGAAATAATCCATATTTTTCTTTAATAATTTCACACATTCACAGGTAAGAGTAGCTTACAGTCACCAGAGACGTTCAAACATGTTTTAAACTGGGAGGAAACCGGAGGACCTGGAGAAAAGCTTCACATGCAGGGAGAACATGCAAACTACAGACAGGAAGGCTGGGACTCAAACACATTACCCTCTCACTGTGACTCCAGGGTGCTAACCGCCGCACCTCCGTGCAGATCAATCAATCAATCAGTGGAAAATCTATGACCGTTTCTCTGTTCAAATGACTTTTTTAGGGAATAAGAACCAACGTTTCCATTGAGTTGTGCTGTTTTAGCTCAACAAACCTCTGCTGCTCGTCCAGCTGTGCTGCAGGTGAGAAACTCTGATGCTCTGCCCCCGGTGGTCCTGGTCCGTCCACTGGTGCTGGGATGGGGCCTGATGGGGTGAGAAGAGGCCGGGTGTGTGTTCTCTGCAGCGTCCAGCTGGGTGTGCAGCAGGCAGGCCTTCCAGAAGACCCAGAATGATCTCTGGACACCTGAAGGAAGTGGATCAACTCCAGAGACCGTCTCAAAACCCTGACGTTTCCAGTCCGAACTGAGTGCAGCCGTCAGACGTTTTCCTGTGGGAGTGGTACAGGCTAGCATGCTAACAGGCAGAGCTGGTTCAAGGTGAGCTGGAGCCGCAGAACTGGGCGCCTTTTGCATGAAAGTAGGATTCACTGATCCAGGATCAAAGACTGATTCAGGCTCATCCGATCCAAAACAAGAGGATTCAGGATTACCGGCTACACAAAAGACCAAGAGAGGATGAGAGCAGAGGGCTTCACCCAGCCAGGTGAAACCCATCCAGGATCAAAGTGTGCTCGAGTCCTTGTGTCAGCCCTCATGATCGATCACAGAATCACGGATTCAGCAGAGCGGCGTCCTTCTCAGGCGTCTGGTTTACAGGTGGAGCATTCAGAGCGACATGCTGGACAGAGGAGCCAGGCGGCGTTTGATCGATCGTTCAGCAAGAGCGGCCAGAGATCTCTGATCTGACCGAGTTTGTAACTTTGGGTTTCAGTTCGACCGGCGTGTGGCGGGTGTTCACATTCTGATGAGCCACGATTTCCTGATTTTCTATCATTTCCTGGTTTGACAGTGTTTGTTGGTGGTTTGATTTTGCTTTAGGATTAAAAAAGCTGTTTTAGCGTTTGGGAAATGAAACAAATGAAAGACTATAAAACCAAAAGGTTTTCTTTTGAAAGGACAAAAAAAAAAAAAAATCAATCACTGCTGTTTTTTAAGTAGGTACCTTGAAACTGCTCCACCACCATCCCTCCATCACAGCATTCAGTGACTACAGGCCCGGTGGAGTCACCTGGAGGACGTCACAGACCCCCTGCGGTTTGCCTGGGGAGGTGGACTAAGGGTCTTCACTGCATCCTGCTTCACCAGGACTCCCGGGACAGGGTAAAGATCCAGTTCATGGACTTCAACACTGTCATCCTGACCCAGCTCTCCGTGACTCTCACAGGGTTAAAGGTGCATTAAGGAGTTTTACAACCTTAAAAATACTTATTTTCCACCATAAATATGTTACACATTTTTAATGCTGTGTACAATGTGCCCTGACAGATTCATCACCAGAACCTCTAACAGGCTAAACTGTCACTTGAAAGTCACAGTGCCGGTCCGGCTCCAGAGTTTTTTTGGGGAGAATTTGAAAGGAATGACGTAATGCGCGCTCCGGCTGTTAGGTTTCATTTTGTCCGCCATTACTCCGCCAGATTCTTAGTGAGCAACAACTGAGCAGGATCTTCCAGAAAGTAAGACCAGACTGGCTTCTAGCACTGCAGCTCCACACAGACTCCACCAGGGAGAAGACACTTACATTTTACTGGAGCGCTACTAAACGAGCGAGGAAGGAGTTCCCCTCTTCCGTGCACGCCAGCCACAGGCACGACTGTTTCACTAAGCTGCATTACGCCCAAGGCCTGCAGGGGGAGCTGTTTCGCATAAAATGTGCAAACTCCTTAATGCACCTTTAAAGTTAAAACTTCAGACATCCTGATCGCAGATTAAAGATTTGTGCAAATGCCATTTTCCCCTTCCTCACTGACAGGTATTATGAAATATGATTTAAGGTTAAAGGTCAAAATGCTCATAGTGAGTTTCATTCGGAGGAGGCTGTGAAGGTGACGCCTTGCCCAGCAGAGAGGGGGCCGAGTCATGATAAGGAAACAAGACCTGTTTTCTTGGGTCTTTTGTTGAGTTCCTGCTTTGATGTCACTGTAAAGAAAAGCATGTGGAGACGACCACCTGGAGAGGAGGACAGTCTGCTGATCGACCCCAGCGATAACAGGAGGAGATCAGGCTGAAAGGACAATGAGGACTATGCATGAAGGCGGGACCCTGGGAGAAGCTGGACCAGAGACCAAGAGAGACTGAGGATGGAGAGAAGGACCACCCTGCCCGACTCCTCACATTCTAAACGAAAAGAAGTCTGACTCTGACTGTAACGTTCTCCTGTAATACCGTATGGACCTGTTGGCTCTTCAGGAAGGAGACAGTCTGAAAGAGACGACCGACACCTCTTCTGCTTCTTCACTGGTGCCGCTTTAATCGCTTCAGTGCGTCCCGATAACATTCAGTCCACACTCAGTTATGAAAACATGTCTTTTAATAGAAGATTAGTCTCAAACGCCACTTAACTCCACTTAAGCTACCATGTAAAAGTACAATACTAGATAAAAAAATAACAACTTTCACAGATGTAAAAACAAAATACAGTACAAATCTGAAATAGGCTCAAAAACAGAACAACGTAAAAGCAGCGTACGCTCGCAGAGAGATCGAGAAACAAAATAACAGCAAAACGACGCATGAATGCAATAAAAGTATAAGATAAAAGCAGAAGCTGTGATTTATGAGCTCTCGGTGATCGGCCCTTTGTTCCACAGGCAGACGGTTTTTAGTCCACTTTGTGGTCCCTGACACCAACATTTGACCCACTGGGCTGGAGAGCGCTCCGATCCTCCGCTAGGAACAACGGTTCAAACGCAGCAGAAAGACTTTTACTTTTCCATCTTTATACCTGCTTGGCTTTCAATGAATTCAACTTTAATTTAGGTTTTCTTACTAATTTGTTTCGCTTTTTTAAGTATCTTAGATAGATGCTTTATAAATCCTCAGGGAAATTCAAGTTTTCAGCAGTTCACATACAACAACAAAAGAACTATATCTTGTATAGTTCCCTCTTCAATCAGTTTTCCTGTTTTTCCATTCTTGAATGTTCTGCGTCTTTGTCCTCACTGGCTTTGTCTCGTCATCCTCTGCCTGAACTGAAGCCTTGGTGAAAAGACGAGCAGATTTCCAGGAGTTCTCGGACTGAGCACCTCAGGTAAAAAACAACAATTAATACATTCCTTAGAACAAAATGGATTCTTCACAGCTCACCCGGCCGAGTGAATGACACAGTGACACACCGTCAGGACAGGTTTCAAACAGTCGTTCCTTCTTCTGCCCAGAGACAGGTCTACTTGTCTCGGCTGACGGGTGCGATCACCAGCGGGGCGGCGTTCCGGCCGCCGTGGTGAAGCCCCGGGCTGAAGAGCGGGTAGAGCTCCTCGGAGAAGCAGCAGTTGGTGAAGGAGTAGAGGCGAACGGCCTGGTCCACGTCGTGGAAGGAGACCAGCCCCTCCTCGTAACTGACGAACACCCCCACCCTGCGAGGGGCCGAGGCCAGCGGCAGGCCGACCACGGGGCTGGCCAGAGCCAGGTACTGGTTCCCGTTCCTCAGAGACACGGTCCAGAAGCCGTTGACGGGGCTGATGGGGACGATGGACTTCCTGTTGACGGAGCTGGAGGCCACTCCCAGAGTCCAGTCGGACTTCCCGGACACCTGGACCTCGTAGTAAAAGCGTCCGCAGGAGAAGCCCTGCTGTGCCAGGACGTTGGCGTACAGAGAGAACCTCTCCGGGTTGTCCGGCAGGTCCCTCCTCACCTCGCCGCTCTGGACCTGTTTGCCGTCCTCGGACAGGACGAGCCAGGGGTGCGCTGTGTCGGGGCGGAGCACCAGGTCCACGGCGTAGTGCTGCACCCTCCTCAGGCCGTCTCTGTGCAGCAGCTGCTGCTTCTCTCTGCTGAGCATCCTCTCCAGCTCAGCCACCGCCCGCTCAGCGCTGCCCTCGTACAGCGGCGAGGCGACCCGCACCGCCGTCCACATCCTGGAGTTCAGCACGGCGTCCGAGGCGGGGAAGTTCTGGAGCGCCTGGAGATAATCCTGAGTGTGTGCCAGCTGCTGCAGCTCCTCCGACCGCTTCCTCAGCGTGGTCATTTCTCCCTCCAGCTCTCCGATGTAGCCGTCGGCCTCCTGATCCATCCTCTTCTGCCGCCTCTCGATCTTCTCGATCAGCTCGTTCAGACCTCTCTCTGCCGTCTGCGTCAGGGCGGTGAAGATCTGGACGCCGTTTGCGATCTCTCTCTCTGCGTCCTCCTGGCTGTGTCGTTTCAGCAGCGTCATCTGCTGCTTCTGCTGCTGCCTCTTCTGGATCCTCTTTTGGAGCGCCGCCTCCATGCAGTCCAGCTCGCACCTCCTCTCCTCGTACTCAACCTTCAGAGAAACGATGCTGTGGCCGCTGTGCGTCGACACACTGCAGTGCGAGCACACACACACGCGCTCGTGCCTGCAGAACAGCTCCAGCGGCTTCTGGTGCTCGGCACACAGTCGGCCCTCCATGTTGTCCACGGGGTCGACCAGGAGGTGCGTTTTCAGGCGGTCGGACGTCTGGTGTGGATCCAGGTGAACGGGACAGTACGACGCCAGACAGGTCAGGCATGACTTGACGGCCTTCAGCTTCCTTCCTGTGCAGATGTCACAGGGGACCTCGCCCGGTCTGACCTCCTCGGTCTTCAAGCCGCCGCCGCCGCCGCCCCCCTTTCCGGCCGACTGCTTGAACTCGGCAGCGATCTCTGAGATGAACGTGTTCACAGGCAGCTCGGGCCGAGTTTTGAACTGCTTCTTGCACAGAGGACACTGGCATGGACAGCTGTTGACGTTCCAGTTCCGTGTGATGCAGCTTTTGCAGAAGTTGTGCCCGCAGGGTATGGTGACAGGCTCGGTGAACACCTCCAGGCAGATGCAGCACAGGAGCTGGTCCTCCGCCAGCAGGCAGCTGGTCACTGACATGTCGAGGCTCTGCCGTCAAAAGTGAAAGTAAAACCAAATGAAGAGTTCGCAACATAAAACAGATCACTGAACAACATGTGCGCCGTATTAAAAGTCTTTAACAACTAATCCAGCCCTACTGGAGACTTGTGGCCACTTGGTTCCTGCCACCTCCTGCCCTGTCATTCAGTCCTGTCACTCAACCTTCAGCACGGCTCAAACCAGGACGAGTGAATAAAAGAGACCGTACCGTGGGAGAGGCGCTGGAGGAGACCTTGACTGTCCAGATGAAGTTTAATCCTCACACACACCGGTGTGGTCGGGCGCTATTAGCTGCAGCTCCGAGCTCTCTGAGGAAACGAAGGAGGAAATATGAGGTGAGACCACTCCTCCTCCCTCAGCTGCTGCTCCTCCTCTTCATTCCACTGCAGCTGTGTCACCCGCCTGTTTACTTTCACTTCAGATCAGATGCTTATTGCTCATGAATACAGGTTTTCCCCGGAGTCATCGGCTGACAGAAAGTCCCTACATTATTTTGAGTGTTATATAAGACGGTGATGTGTGTCATTTAAGGCATTTGACCTGATCTGAAGGAGTTCCTGGACTGACTGATCTGTCCTAAAAGGATGTTTTGAGTTAAGATATATAACACTATGGGCTGTCTGATGATCACTGACTGCTCAGAAATCACTGCTCCTGCTTTTCTCTGATCCTTTCATAGACTTCATTCATTCATCCAGAGAACAGGTCTGATTTCAGTCTTCAGTCCAGTGTCAGTGAGCTTCACACCACTGCGTCACACACTTTACACGATGCAAAAATGTAACAATAAGGGCCTTTTTCAATGTAGTGAAGTCTACAGCATCCCTGTAACATGCCGATAGTGTAATAAGATACTGGATTTATTGTTGTAATGACAGAATGTTATTAACAGTAAAGGAAAAATCCTCTTAAAACACGCTAACTGCAGCCAATAACATATAAATTGAATACAAGCCCATAATATATAACCATTTTTTGTAGGTTTTGTTACATTTGCTGTTAAAAAAATAATTATAATGAATGGCATAGCAGTCATGTTCATTCAACGAGGACACAGACTCCACAGCTCTCTCAGCCATGACTGGAAAAATAAAACCTTTTACTGTTTTATTACATTACAGAGAACTTATCATGTCTTTGGCTTGGTTATATGCTGACTAAAATTATGACGTTATCTGATATCATTTCATTGGAAGTGACTTGGTATCTGCTGTATGAGAAAAACTTTATGTGGGTAACTTTAACTCAAACACTGTTCTACAGTGAAAAGTTGTTTTCCTTGATTTCAGAGATTTTTGAACTTAAGAAAATCTTTTTGGGAAAGAAAACTTGACTATTATCACTAGAAAACATGGACTACAGTATAACTTTCGCTCTCTGAGGCCTGAATTCTTACAGTGAATTCTTTGATTGAAGAGAGGAAACCAACAACAGCAGATCAAAGTTCAAGTTCAGCTTTATTCAGCTGCACGCAACAAGAAGAGCCAGAATGTTTTCACTCGGGTTTGAGCACTCCGTCTCCTCCGGCGGCTCTCAAGGCCCCGGAGCAGAGAGAAAGCCCATCCTCTGCCAGCTCGGGGAGAACTCTTGGTCGCCGCTCGCCTTCACCAGATGCTTTTATTGCTTCTTGTTATCTTGTTATCAGCTCACTCCTTCAGCAGTCGACACCTCACGTCTTCTCTGGCTCCAAATGCTCATTATTACCACCTTTGATCCTGTCCCGAGAACCAGGACTGTTTTCTTTATTAATTACCCCCCCAAACTTCACTCTAGCATTAAAACAGAAACTCTCACATTCCTGAGAAAAGCCCCCCCCAGGTCTCATCCCTATCTACCACCCAGGGTAATGTATAACGCCAGTTGGCCTGGGTTCGGGGTGAAAACCGGGTCAGGAAATGGACGAAAGTCAATGTTTAGCTGATTCGCTCTCTGAGGCACAACCATTAAAACCGTTTGAGACGCAGTAGAAGCACTGAGTACTGATCACGTTAGAAAATTCTTTTTAACTTCATACTTGAGTTCATTTCAGGACGTTTTTAAAATGTTTACTCCAGTAATGAAGCACAATCTGCACTTTTACCAAGTCTTTGTGCAGAAAAATAATCTTATTCTCGATCTGTTACATGAAGTAAAAACATCAGGTGCAGCATTCAGCTTTAATAAATATCAGCAGTCCCTCCGGTTTCTTCATGCTGACTCTTCTTTACATTTTTACCACTGGTTTTGATTTTTATGGGAGTTTCGATTGGCTGAGCTCCTTCAGGTCTCTGTTCAGATTGTTGCAGGACGACGCTCGGCTTGTTGGGAGCTGCTTGTTTTGCCTCTGCCTGGGATCGGCGTGCCTCACGTGGATCTGAGCGGAGTGTGTCAGTCTGGGATGTGAGGATTACAGCAGCGTAGTTACACTGTAATAACACCCTGAAGGAGTTCACCGTCATGGTTCCTCTGCTCCGGTAAAGCACCCCGTCGCTTCACATCCACCTGACGACCCCGTCGCCGTCCTCCTGCCTCTTCCTCCCTCAGCCTCCTCTTCCGCCCCGGGGTCACGCTTTCCGTTCTCTTCCTTTTTGTCACAGTGCCGCCCTGATTCAGTCTCACGTACGCCATGTGGCGTTACATGTCTGCCTGGCCAGAAACAACACACACACACACACACACACACACACACACACACACACACACACTTATTACAGCCATTTTGCTTTTCATCCTCAAAGACGAGTGACAGCAGCAACAGAGAGGATTGTGGGAACATAAGAAACACACAGAAGAGTGAAGAATCACTCTGAACCTCCAGAGAAAAACAAACCTTATGAAATCAGAACTTTAATGCACCAACAGTGAAAAGATCACACGTCACATGGCTTTAGTGTCATGTCAGGAAGCAGCAGGAGGAGTTTGTGGTTCGCAGTGTGTTGATGAACCAGTGAAGGTAACCGAGAGGTGGGAGTCGGGCAGGTTGGTGGTCCTCATGTCGCTCACTCAGGGTTATCAACACATTGCTGCTACACTGAGTGTGTCATGTGGAAGGATTCATGAAGCAACAGTTACAAAAACATGCTGGGGAAAACATCCCATAATCCTGCATCAGTGTCCAGTTGTCAGATGAAAAGAGAATCTGCAGCCTGACGCTGAAAGAGATCTTTAATGGAAATCCGTCATCTGACAGAAGAGGCGATTCAGACTGGGATGACTTCCTCTGATGGTCGGGATGGAACTCCGCTTCGTAATCTGTTGAGGATTAATGTTGGTGGAATTAGCCCTCAGCCCTCTGGCTGCAGGGTGTGTGTTTCAGGTTGCAGGGTGTGTGTTTCAGGCTGCAGGATGTGTGTTTCAGGCTGCAGGGTGTGTGTTTCAGGCTGCAGGGTGTGTGTTTCAGGCTGCAGGATGTGTGTTTCAGGCTGCAGGGTGTGTGTTTCAGGCTGCAGGATGTGTGTTTCAGGCTGCAGGATGTGTGTTTCAGGCTGCAGGGTGTGTGTTTCAGACTGTGTGGATGTGTGTTTCAGGCTGCAGGGTGTGTGTTTCAGGCGGCAGGGTGTGTGTTTCAGGCTGCAGGATGTGTGTTTCAGGCTTCAGGGTGTGTGTTTCAGGCTGCAGGATGTGTGTTTCAGGCTGCAGGATGTGTGTTTCAGGCTGCAGGATGTGTGTTTCAGGCTTCAGGGTGTGTGTTTCAGGCTGTGTGGATGTGTGTTTCAGGCTGCAGGGTGTGTGTTTCAGGCTGTGTGGATGTGTGTTTCAGGCTGCAGGATGTGTGTTTCAGGCTGCAGGGTGTGTGTTTCAGGCTGCAGGGTGTGTGTTTCAGGCTGCAGGATGTGTGTTTCAGGCTGCAGGGTGTGTGTTTCAGGCTGCAGGATGTGTGTTTCAGGCTGCAGGATGTGTGTTTCAGGCTGCAGGGTGTGTGTTTCAGACTGTGTGGATGTGTGTTTCAGGCTGCAGGGTGTGTGTTTCAGGCGGCAGGGTGTGTGTTTCAGGCTGCAGGATGTGTGTTTCAGGCTTCAGGGTGTGTGTTTCAGGCTGCAGGATGTGTGTTTCAGGCTGCAGGATGTGTGTTTCAGGCTGCAGGATGTGTGTTTCAGGCTTCAGGGTGTGTGTTTCAGGCTGCAGGATGTGTGTTTCAGGCTGCAGGATGTGTGTTTCAGGCTGCAGGGTGTGTGTTTCAGGCTGCAGGATGTGTGTTTCAGGCTGCAGGGTGTGTGTTTCAGGCTGCAGGGTGTGTGTTTCAGGCTGCAGGGTGTGTGTTTCAGGCTGCAGGGTGTGTGTTTCAGGCTGTGTGGATGTGTGTTTCAGGCTGCAGGGTGTGTGTTTCAGGCTGCAGGGTGTGTGTTTCAGGCTGTGTGGATGTGTGTTTCAGGCTGCAGGATGTGTGTTTCAGGCTGCAGGGTGTGTGTTTCAGGCTGCAGGATGTGTGTTTCAGGCTGTGTGGATGTGTGTTTCAGGCTGCAGGGTGTGTGTTTCAGGCTGCAGGGTGTGTGTTTCAGGCTGCAGGGTGTGTGTTTCAGGCTGCAGGGTGTGTGTTTCAGGCTGCAGGGTGTGTGTTTCAGGCTGCAGGGTGTGTGTTTCAGGCTGCAGGATGTGTGTTTCAGGCTGTGTGGATGTGTGTTTCAGGCTGCAGGATGTGTGTTTCAGGCTGCAGGGTGTGTGTTTCAGGCTGCAGGGTGTGTGTTTCAGGCTGCAGGGTGTGTGTTTCAGGCTGCAGGGTGTGTGTTTCAGGCTGTGTGGATGTGTGTTTCAGGCTGCAGGGTGTGTGTTTCAGGCTGCAGGGTGTGTGTTTCAGGCTGTGTGGATGTGTGTTTCAGGCTGCAGGGTGTGTGTTTCAGGCTGCAGGATGTGTGTTTCAGGCTGCAGGGTGTGTGTTTCAGGCTGTGTGGATGTGTGTTTCAGGCTGCAGGATGTGTGTTTCAGGCTGCAGGATGTGTGTTTCAGGCTGCAGGGTGTGTGTTTCAGGCTGTGTGGATGTGTGTTTCAGGCTGCATGGTGTGTGTTTCAGGCTGCAGGATGTGTGTTTCAGGCTGCAGGATGTGTGTTTCAGGCTGCATGGTGTGTGTCAGGCTGTGTGGATGTGTGTTTCAGGCTGCAGGGTGTGTGTTTCAGGCTGCAGGATGTGTGTTTCAGGCTGCATGGTGTGTGTCAGGCTGTGTGGATGTGTGTTTCAGGCTGCAGGGTGTGTGTTTCAGGCTGCAGGGTGTGTGTTTACTGCGGCTGCGCCAACACAATGAAATCTTTCTACACTTATGCTCATTTCACCTTTATATTTCATGAGGATCACGTCTATAAACTTTCCTGCCAGACAGAGTTGTTCACGTTAAGGTTTCAACAATTATAACTTTTAAAAAATCTTTTGCTGTTTTTATGAAGATTTAACAAAAGTGTAGAACAGTAGTAATTTTTCTAAAATAAATTTTGTCAGGTTTGAGTGTCCACAGCTTACTTTTATCAGTTTTTTCCTTATCAGTTTTAATTCATTTGAGCTGTTTCAGTTTCCTTTTTTTTTTTAACACTTTAAACCAAATAAATTAAAATAAGTTTTGCATAGAGTGTTGCTCTCCTGTGAACCCATGGTGACCTGACTGGAACACACACTTTATATGGCCAGAATCTTCCTGATCCAGCTTGACCTTGACCCATGACCCTGACTCAGTGAACCCCTGAGCTACTGAGCATCCTGGTGTGGTGGTCATGTGACAGTCATGTGACGGTGACAGGGTGGCTTCTCAAAGCGCTGCTGTGAAGGAAGTATTTCATTCCTCAAATCTAGTTTTTGAAATTGATTTAAACGTATTAAATCAATTTATCAAACCCGATGCTTTGACGGTGAGTCCTACATCACCGTTCACCTGCTTTCATTTAATTTGCTTCTTTTGTGACATGAGGCAGGTTTGATAAAGAATTTCTTGCTAAACAACATTATCAAAGTCTCATATTTGATATATGTTGTTCAAATGAGAATAAAAAGGTAAATCTGTGTAATTAAACAGATGAAACTATGAGACTTCATTTAAAAGTGAGTTAAAGCTCGTGTCCGGAGTTTTGAAAGAGAGAGGTTTTTTTTTAATCCAACATCTCAGGTTCCCCCTCCCTCTGCTTTCATGAGCGACCAAGCCACGCCCCTTTAATTGTGCACGCTATTATCTGTGGGGTGAAAATGAGAGCCTCCAGTCCTGCAGCATCCTCCATGTGGAGCTGTTTACGGTGGATGTTCAGCAGACGGTGGATATATCTGCTGCAGAGCTAACTCTCCTCTGCTGGGCGAGCGACGTGCTCTCTGGCTGCTCCACACTTTGATTGACAGCAGGAGAATGAGGAAGCTCGAAATCTATTGGCTGAAGCTGACCGGCGCTTTTTCGGATAACATGGGGGTCTATGAGACGAAGGCGGGGCTCATTAATACATTTTTATATTGCTTTATGCATTTTTATATTGCTTTATGCTAATATTATATTGTAGTATCAAACCAGACTGACACATTTGTTGGAAACGAACGGAAACTCCGGACACCAGCTTTAAGGAGTTTTTCAAATTTAAAAATAGTTATTTTCCACCATAAATATGTTACACATTTTTAATGATGTGTACAATGTGCCCTGACATATTCATTACAAGTACCGCTAACAGCGCTAAACTGTCACTTGAAAGTCACAGTGCCGGTCTGGCTCCAGAGTTTTTTTGGGGAGAATTTGAGAGGAATGACGTAATGCGCGCTCCGGCTGGCCTGATTTCCTTAAGTTTCGTTTTGTCCGCCATTACTCCGCCAGATGCTTAGTGAGCAACAACTGAGCAGGATCTTCCAGAAAGTCAGAACAGACTGGCTTCTAGCACTGCCACAGCTCCACACAGACTCCACCAGGTAAAAGAAACTTACATTTTACTCGAGCGCTTCTAAAAGAGCGAGGAAGGAGTTCCCCTCTTCAAGCAACAGGCACGAGTGCTTCATTAAGCTGCAGTTACGTCCAAGGCCTGCAGGGGGGGCTGTTTCTCATGAAACGTGCAGACTCCTTAATGCACCTTTGAAGGGCTGTCAGGATCCATACCTGGAACACGATCCGTACCAGACACATGTCTGAGTCCCCGCACATGTGTAAAAGCGGGTATATTTTACGTCGCTCTGCCGTGGTAATTAAACATTAAAAATATGTATATTAATTGCTGCCAACTGTCACGCATTGTCCGTGAGATTCTCTAAGGTCGTCAGATTGACATGGCCCCACGCCACATCCTCGATTTCTTATGCTGAAACTTCATTTTAGGTTTTGTGATCTGTTAGATCTGTGATCTACCTGTTCGGCCTGTGAACTCGCGATTGATTAGTTTTGTCTCAGATGCATGCAGAGATGAACTGACACCGACAGGTATGTGTCTTCAGTATTTAAGCTCTTACAGTTTTAATTAAATGTAATTGGCTTATGTCTGTTATGAGAACATTTGAAGGCATTTTGAGCGCTTTGTTGACACTATTTGGAGGTTTACATGCTTAATTAGTGAAGCTGACTTCACTCCGTCCTCCCAGCAGCTGCTCCTTGATATCATATTATGGTCTGTATTGATGCTGATGATCAGTCAGGGACTCTAAGAGCAGGATTCACTATTGTTTATCAGTTGTGGGATACAGCTGTTGTTCTGATGAGTTAATTTGCTAGCTGAAATGTGGAAACTCCACTATCCTGTCAGGTTTGACTTGATATTATCACCAGCAGGGGGCAACACGATATGTGGTAAAAACAAAATTTCACCTGTGTAAATCAGTTTCATTTAAAAAATAATCCAAAGGAGTTCCTCATCAATCTAAACCCTTCAATGTACTGTAATGTCGGTGAAGGTGAAATAAGGAGTGTTTTGGTATTTCATAAATCCGATTTTTTTACAGGAACACAAACATCGCAAACGCAGCTTCTTATGCCACAGCAGTCAGAATCACTCAAGGTGGAACATAAACCCAGAACCCGGCCAAAATAACACACTAAACTGATCATGGCACACAACAACTTAAGAACAATAACACAATCGAGTTTAAAACAAGGAAAACAACACCCCCCCAGAACATGTCCCATGATGCCTTTGGCTCATTCACCCCAGACCGCCGCTACAGTACTTATTTTTTTTATATTTCGCTCTTCTATTTATGAAAAACAGATATTTTGAAGATAGAACTAGAACTCCCAATAGCATCAGGATGCAAATCCATTGGACACATCGGAATTTGCAGTTCCTTCTGGGGTTTGAACGTAGGGTTACGTTTCTGAGTTTATGAACGCCAATAAACCGTAAGAACAGCTGAACATGTACTACTGCTAAAGTGTAATGTGTATCTTATGAATTGAGTGTGAAGAAGTTCATCGCTCTGGATGTATTTCTGTGATTTGTAGCTCTGCCAGCAATCGTGTGACTGCTCGATGCTGCAATTCCTGCCAGATCTTGTGTTCTCCCAACTCTCTGAATCCATGGGTTTTGTCCAGTGACAGTCTGTAAGATGATTTTTGCGCAGGGCGCCAGGCAGATGTGGAAACCCGGATGATTTGGTACATACCAGCCGAACAGATGTGCATACGAGACGCACGCGGCGGGTTATTGTGCAACTGGGACCACCCGGTTGTCGGTCCATGTTGTTTTGACTACAGTTCCCATAAAGCTTTACGACCGGATCACATGAGCAAACAACCTCTGCTTGCTTGTAGCTAAGCTAGTCGGTTCAAACAGAACGGCAAACATGAAGCTCCAGGCAGATTCTCCACCTCTCACCCGTCAGTCACCTTCATCACACAATTTGTCCTCCCGTCTCCCAACCGGGGAGCCCGGCGCCCGGCTGCACAGCCCAGCCAGCAGAGGCTCCTGCACGGCCAGCGACGGGGGGAGCAGCCGACCCTCTGTGGCTGAGCTGTGGGTGGGGGCTTCACTCACGGAGACCAGCCCGGCTCCACATGGCTGCCCCCCCCCCCCACCGGTCATTAGGTGGGTTAGACCAGTCGTGGCCGCTCGCTGCGCTGTATGTCCCTGAAGAGGAGCATCCTCAGTAGGGCTGCACCATTTGGACAAAAAACCAAATTGCGATTTTTCTGACCAATAATGCGATTGTGATTCAATTTGCGATTTTCACATTTTATGCTTTCAAATTCAGAAAACAGCTAAAATTATGGTCGAAAAAAATTCTTGTTACTTGTCCATGGTTTTGCTCAAGTTGACACATAAAATAACGTAATGTAAACTAACCTGACAAAGCTTCAGGCAGCGGCAGCGAGACGCCACCAGGCTGTCTGCATCACGGTGGAAAAAAAAGAGTGCGTTGTTTTAATGAAATAACAAAATAATCCAAACCCAGTGCTGTCCGCATTGTAATTCAATACTGGTCTTTCCTGCATGGTTCACAGAAAATTACTTAGACAACAGTTTTCAACAGGAAATAAATGGAAATTAAAAACCAGAACCGCAAATAAGCACCACTGTGAAACCAACTTCAACTCGCAAAAAAAAAAAAAAAAAAAAAGAACTCGCCAGCCTCTAAAGATTAAGGGTAAAAAAATGAATCCTTATTGCTGTAATATTCTTAGATCACAGTCAGTTTAGTAACCCTGCTCTGGGTCGTCTTCCTCTCATTCTTGGGCTGCAGCTTCATGTTTTCATGGAGAAAGAGAGAGAGCATCACATGCTGGATGAAGGCTGAGCTGTGGGGCGATCGGGGGAGAGAGAGAATAACCTACGACTTGTCGTCGTTTCTGTACTGTGTAGCGGTGAGTCTTCAGGTGTTGGTACACATTAGACGTGTTTCCTCTGGGTCTGGCTGCTGCACGGCGACACCATCTACACCTGGCTCCACCATCTACACCTGGCTCCACCATCTACACCTGGCTCCACGTCGTTTTTTTCAAACCCAAAGTCCAAACAGCTGATTCTTTTTTAATACCAGCTGCTCCGCCCCCTCTCCTGCTGTCATCTCAGCCATTTTCACACCGTGAACGAGTCGCACTGAAAACTTTCTGCTCCTCACCACACCGCAGAGCACACTGCAGGGTTTGTTGTTAGCAACCTGATGCTAGTTAGCTGCAGCGGTGCAGTGCAGACATACTTGCTTCCTGTTATCATTTCTGATTGGCCGGTGGCCCGGAACACGAGACTCGAACGTTTTGATTTGACGGAAAGATCTGCCACTCAAATGCCTCTTAAACCTCAGCCCTGTGCGGTTCGGCTATGCAGCAGTTACAGTTTCGATGCGGTGTCGGTTAATCGTGCAGCTCTAGTCCTCAGTCAAACTCACATTGATATGTCGCTTTACTCACTATTGAACACATTTCAAGCGAGAATGGAACCGCCTAGATCACCAATATGTATTACGCTCTTACAGAAAGTGGATTAATTTTTTTCTCCCCTTTTGTATTTGAATGGATGCGATCGCGATGTTTCCAGAATGTTCCTGTTCAGCAGTGCGGCTGCACACATCTTTAAAGTTACCATTAGCGTGGACAGGGCAATAACAGTAAAACTGGCTATTATCTGAAAGTCTGGATAAAAGAAACAATAGCACATGCATTGTTTAATCGTGAGGGGGCGTGGCCAGGCGACTCTCATTGAAATGTATTAGTTTAAGAAGAGAAGTGTGGGACAAGAAAAAACTGTGCAAATCGTGCTCCTGGACAGGATTCAGTAGATTAATTTACATGACTCATAGCACGAATAGCAGACGGGGTTGTCTATTCTATGTGCCTTATAATGCGCTGCGCCCTATTTATGAAAACAGTTTTAAAATAAGCCATTCATTGACGATGCGCCTTATAATCCGATGCGCCTTATAGTGCGGAAAATACGGTACGTATAAGATGCCACATAGGCTCGTCCCGTATCCTCAAGCTTCGAACTGAATGCGAGAAGGAAAAAGGAACCAAATCTGGGGATGGACACCAGAACTTATAGTTGTTCCTGGGTCACCCAGGGGTCACAAGTGACGTTGTTGGTATACATACTCGAACTGGGCATGCGTGAAGAGAATATCCCAGTGCTTTCAGCACCGCCTCTGGCGGTCAGTAGGGATGAAATAGAACAGGAAACAAAGAGCATTTTAAACACATGACCTTAGCACTGACTTTCAGTCCCTCCAGGTCAACAAACACCTTTTCTAAAACTTAAAAAAAAAAAGTGTTTTTAAGTTTCTTGCCGTAGCTGAGGTTGAGTGCTTATAATGTATGAATGCATATATCATGCCCATCAACAAAGCGCAGCATCCTGGAACTTCCTTCTCAACCAGGACTTTTGTTCCCTCCATGTCCGGTCTTGCCTCGTAAACCAGCCCCGCCCACTCCTCATCCAGTTTGGATTTTGGAGATGAGCTCAGTCTGGTAGGAGCCACAGGAGGGGATTTCACTCGGTCTGAAACGGCCGAGCCAGTCAGCGTTGCCGCTTTTTGTTTTCAAATTTTTTTGGCGAATTCCGGTGGCTAAACTGGAAGTGACACCATCGCTGCGCATAGCGGAGATGACGGACTTTAACTTTAACCATCGTCTGAAAGCTGCAATCAGAATTACAACAATCAAGCAAGAGTAGAGTCTGGCCTGGAGAGGGTCTGACAGGGAAAGACGTTTTCATGTGTCTTTGCATGTAGGGAAACTAGAGCTAATGAGCTAATGCTAACCCTTAGAGAAACTAGAGCTAATGAGCTAATGCTAACTCTTAGAGAAGCTAACGCATTTTGATGACGTATTTGTTTTGAAGCGCTGATTGGCTGAAGTGCGCTGTCAGTCTAAGGAGTAACCGACGCCCCCTGCAGGAAGTTTCTCTGGACTCCTATCCAGACTGAGCTTAAAGCTAGGGTTGGCGATCTTGGAAAACCAGCGTTAGCATGTAGCATCTCTCCAAGGCTCCGCCTAGCTAGCTCCGCCCAGCTCCCACCCCATTGGAGGAGCTCCCGTTGGGAGCGGAGACGCGGAGACGTTTGCGGCGCGTGCGGTGCACGTGGCACTTCCGCGTCCAGTGCGTTCCTGTCCTCAGCGCTTCGTTTCTTCGTTTTTCTTTATTTGCACTACGCCAAGTTATGGCGCACTCAACGGTAAGTAAACCCCCAAACATTCGTCTCCGCCGTTCTGCAACGACGCTCCGTCCTTCTACGCGCGTCACTTCCAGGTTCACCATGGTTATTCTTCGGAACTCATCATAATCTGTGGAGATTAAAATGAAGCACATAATTAGCCACAGCAGCTATTGTTTTAACGACCCAGTTTGCACGGAAGTTTCAGATTTACACAGTTTGCACTCAGAGACCATCTAATGAAACAAGGACAAATTGAACTAAATGCAAATCTGATAAGATGGTCCAGAAATAAGGTTATGTCATTACAATTCCATGACTAAAATCTCTCTGCAGATTTTACAAAGGCTGACAAAATGAAAGAAATCGTTTATTTATACCTCACTGATTCCTCTGCCAGGAACATCAAACCACAATTTACTCTCAGTAAAGCTCAGCTATGCATGTTAATGAGCAATACATTTTTTTTAAATTGGGGGGCTAACAGTAGCATATGTAGCTGAAGATCACACAGTCAAATTAGCAACATTTGAATAATCCTTTTCCCAACAGCTCTCGGTTCTTAAAACTAGGGTTGGCGATTTGAATGAGATACATTTTTTTAAATACTGGTTAAAATGATCTTTATGACCCGATGGGAAGCAAGTCATAGCGTGTTCTTAAAGAAGTTTGGAAAATATCCGCTATCTACAGCAGGAGTAAAACGGGAAAAACAGCAACCAATCGTCTTGACGGGACACCTTTTCTTAAACCAATCAAGTCCCTTCGCCGTTCGACCTGCCCCCTGCGCGTACATGTCAATGGCGTGCACTGACCCTGGTTCAGTGCGGCGTAGAAGGACGGAGCGTCGTTGCAGAATGGCGGAGAAGAATGTTTGGGGGTTTACTTACCGGTGAGTGCGCCATACCTTGGCGTAGTGCAGATAAAGAAAAACGAAGAAACGAAGCCTGAGGACAGGTTACGCCAGGGACGCACTGGACGCGGAAGTGCTGCGCGCCGCGAACGTCTCCGCTCCCAACGGAGCTCCTCCAATGGGGTGGGAGCTGGGCGGAGCCTTGGGGAGATGCTACATTCGTGCTACATGCTAGTTTTCCAAGATCGCCAACCCTAGCTTTAAGGACATATTTTGAGTTTAAATTGTGAACAAAATTAAGTTGATGTAATTAAGATCATTTTTATTGGATCATAACTTATGAAAACTAAGTTTGCAACTTAGAAAGTTTATTTAAACGAACTGTTTACAATTTTTTTTAACTTGGATCCATGTGTTAAATCAAGTGGTGTTAAAAGAATGAATGAATGAATGAAGTGTATTGAATACATGCTTCCGTATTGGTACAACCACTCTGTTCCACAACTGACATACATATAAAAATATATTCAAAAGGAATGGGAAGAAGTGTAAACTTATAAGCCCCATCCCTTTCATATTTCATATTACATTTGTATACATCCAGTTCAGTTCTTTTTTTTGATTTTTGCTTTATAAAGCTCCTCTGACTTAGTTTTTAGAGTGAAAGTTAAAACACAGACAGAGTTAATTTCCAGTGGATGCATTTCCATCTCATGTCATGTAATATCTTTTCTCTCAATGCGCACTCAGTAACGTAACTTCACAGAGCTCAGGCTGCCAGGACACTTTCAGGGTGTTGGACCGGCTCAGCTGATTCCATGAATTCCAGTGATGTTGTTTGGTCTGAAGCCAAACTGACTGTGGGACAGTAATTTAACTTTTCTGTAAATCTTTAGAATTTTGTACTGTAATTTTTCCAAAAATTTTGAGAGTAGTGGTCGTAAAGAAACAAGTCTGTAGCTGGTGAGGTGGTGTCTACCCTCTCTTACACACAGCAGCTGTATGGTTTTCACTCTGTTTGGAAATGTACCGGTGTGGAAAGACAACTTCCAGGTGAAAGTGATGGTTCTGAAATACCCTCAGAGACCTTTTAGAACCATTAGCTGTGTTGTCCATGGTGTCTTCTAGGAAGTACTGAGGAAAATCACTTCATGAGAGTATTCCTTTCTGTCACCATCATAATGTGGGTGAATTATTTTACTACTTAATTTCTGCTTCTTTGGTTCTTTTTCTTTTAACTTCTCCACCAAGTAGTGATCAGTCTTTCAGGGAGAAAACAATGGGATTCAAACACAGCGACACCACCAGGGGCTCCGAATTCCAGCAGCTGATTTATCTGAAAGCAGAACTACAAAGCAGGGATGTGGAGAACCTCCCAGTGTTTGTGCAGCCTGATGCAGTACTGTGTATTTACTGGCCTCTTCGTAGTTATTTCCTAATTATATCTGAAAGTGATTGTAGCTGTGGAAGAAGCTCATTTAGTGAAGTGATGCAGTTAGAAAGCAGATGACTGAGCCCTGAGGGCTGCACCGTCTCATTTCCAATAACTTATAATAATGTGAGCGTTTGTGAAGCATTTAACAGAAACGTGTGTTTCACAATGTGGATGTTGCTCTCATGAAATAATTCTTTTGATCAAAACATAAAAAAAACAGACTTGTCAGTGCAGATGGAAGAAACGGGGCAGGACGTCGAGAAGTGCTCAGTGAGGAGGAAGAGCTCTGGAAAGGACTAATGAGAACAGTGGAGACGCTGCTGTGGATTCAGCAGAAGTGCAGCAAACCCAACATGTGAAGTGGAAGAGGGAGCAGTTTGAAGGAAACGACAGGCGTGGTGGGAGAGAGAGGGAGAGAGAGAGAGAGAGAGAGGGAGCCAGCGAGCCCTCCCAGAGGAGTCCAGGCTCGCAGAGGGAGCACAGCGCTGAGGGAGGGAGTATCACAGAATGAATAGGAGGCTCTGGGTGAACAGCCGCTGGTGAGCAGTCCAGCAGTTCACAGAAACAAGGTCTGCAGCGCGAAGAGGGAACCCTGAGGAACGGAGCGCAGGAGCTGCCATGTAGAGGAGGGAGAGGCGCAGCGCTGACAGAACCTCTCGTCTCCCGCAGAACCTGCAGATTCAGACCGACAGGTCAACCGAAAGAGCCCAGCGAGACTTCCAGAGCGACCCGGTGAGGAAGACGTCAAACCCAAGAGAAGTAGAGGTGGAACTGACATGTCCAAGTACTCCCCTCGTCTGGGTCGACCCGGATCGGCGGGGTCTAAGAGCCCCGGCTTGAGAAAGGAGCTGCATGGCAATCGCTCATGCATGCTGCGGATCGGGGAGAGGCTGATGAGGGCGGGCAGCGAGGGGAACCTGGTCCAGAGACCCGTCCCGGCTCAGAGCCAGAACCGGACGCCCAGCGGCGACTTGGGACAGCGCTCCAACGGGCAGACACAGCTCGCCGCGCTGGAGGACAGTCCCGGCGAGCGCTCCGGGAACAGCTGTAACAAAGGTAGGACTCCAGTCCAACTCTTCCGCAGACACGTCCAGGCAGAATAATCCAGGGTCTAATCCGCCCCGGCGTCTCGCTACAGCAGGCTGAAGGACGCCACTTGTTAGGCGATGCAGGAGAGACTTTCAGAGCTTTTCCAGACTTTCCTCTTCTCTGCGGCTGCTTCTGGACTGTCAGCGCCGTGCAGCGTCTGGATCTGTTTACTCGGCGTTTCTCACACTATTTTCGGCGCTTCCTTCCCAGAGGAGGCGTCTTCCTCACAGCGCCGCTGAAGCGATGTGTGACGGTGTGGATGGGAGGCAGTAGAGATGCGAACGGTCCCTGTTAATTCCCAGAATGAACAACACCCTAAAGGTTGAATGTTGTTTTTGAGAACTGGAGAAAATATTCCTGATGTTTTAGAGGAAGTGAGAGAATCTTAACTCGGAGCCGAGGCAGAGCGACGTCGAAATGATCATGAAACGGACTCTTGTTGTAGTTTTATTGTACTTCAGAGGTTCTTTTCTTTCCATTGGTTTATTTATCAGTTCATTCTGGAGAATAAAGAAAGTATGTTGAGTTTCTGGGTTTTGCTCATGTTGTTTCACAGTGATGAGAAAAAGTGTCCCAGAACTGTAGCATGTGCTGGTTTTCTGCCTGAACAGATCCCGAAGGTTGATCTAATATTCACACACTGTTTAACCTAAACAACATAAACTGAAGTCATTTGGATTTATATTTGAATACTTTCAGAAGATATTAAATGGTATTAACGGTGATCTCTACACACAACAGTTTTTTGAGTGTTTCAAGTTCAGTACAGCTGCATAAGTGTCACTGGGGATTAATACTTTGTGCTTCATGTTGAAGCACAGTGGAAAGGGAGATGACGCTCGGCAGCTCTGAGAGAAACACGGTTTTAGGTCGGCGGTTAAAGTGTAAGGTTGGTGTGAGGGCGCTGCTCTCCGGTTGACCCTGCTTGCTTCTGAGTTGGTGTGAACACGACGTTCGCACCCTGCCGTGCTCGGAGCGGCCTGAAGAGGCTCCAGTCGGGCCGTCAATACGACGGGGGAGTGGTGTGAAAGCATCCGCACCAGGATGCACTCAGTCTCCACAGGAACCCCAGAACCACGAGGGACAGTTCTGGACATGAACACATTACTGGGTAAGCAGACACAGGTCCATCCAGGAATATACTCAGAGGACACGCATGTAAGATGAACAAACTGGAAAAGAGCTGCCATCACACACGCTTCATCCGTCCAGGACTGACTGCTTTCCCATTCAGAGGTTGGTTTGAATTCAGAGGTCGACTTCCTGGGAAAGACGCTGAGACGATGTGAACGCGAGAATTCCACTGATCGTGTTCACGGAATGAGCCTTCAGAGCGCTCTTCAGCAGTGAAATGAGTTCACGGTGAACGCCGAATGCTCGACTGACATGGAGTGTGGTGCTGATGCTGCTCAGGCAGTAGATTCATGAAGACATCCTGGATGTTTGCAGACTGAAATAGCCTTACGTGTTATAAATATCCGTATTCACTGTATTCAGAGCGTCGAAGCAGCAGCGTATTGTTTGTTTGTGAAGACTCAGCTCTTTGTATTCCTGCGGTTTTCAGCTGACTTGATTCTGTGCTGCGTTTCAAACACTTTGTGGGAAAGATGTCAGGATTTGAATCAATGTGGGCCAACGCAAACAGCCAGCGTTTCCAAGTCGGGATTGTTTTGAACACGCTGGGCGGGAATAAAAAAAACAGAACGTACCGAGAACGAGCTGAGAACATCCTCGTCCCGTCCTTATCTGGTTCAGTGTCCATGTGAAGCTGGACGGCTCGTTGGTCTGGACCAAAGATACGGATGGTGCAGATAGGAGCTCTTCCTCCTCCTCCTCTTCCTCTTCCTCCAGTCTAGTGTCAAGTCAACAGCTGGATTAGAGACAAGCGGCACGATAAGATGACAGGAAACTTGTTTGCTTTTCACAGTATTTGGTGACTTTTGAGAAAATATCCCACAGAACAGTAACAATATGTAATAATCATCCATCAGCTGTTTCCTCTCACTCATATCAGTTCAGTCATTTGGAAATGAAGGAGGATCTGCTCTACTGGATATAATCATCAGTGACTGGTTGATAAAGACCAATGATAATCCGGACATTATTAAAGGAAAATAAAAAAAATTGACAAAGAAGAGAAGCAAATGAATTCTGAACAAAGAAAAGAAAGAAAGAAGAAAAAGAGGTTGTGCGACGTGTTTCCAGCTCAGTTTGCTCTGGATGGAGGAAGAGTTGAAGTGTTTGGGAGCTTTGAGCAGCATTTTGGGCTCAAGAAGAGAACTTCTGTAGTTATGGAGAGGAGCTGTGAACTCTGACCCGTTCCTCTGATAATGTCAGTATTTCAGCAGCGGTTTTCTGGTTTTCATGTGTTTAGTGGACCACCGCTCAGGCCGCTATCAGACTGTCTCTGCAGACCTCCATGTTCTTTTCTAGAGTTATTTTAGAAAACTGGAAATACTGTAAAACTCAGACTCATTCTCTCAGACCTGGACATGACGCTCTCATGACGTTTACACACACGTGGTGTATTTTTCTACACTTGTGGCGCGTTGCTGTTCACCCTCTGACGCTCATCCCAGACCTCCTGGGGAGTGGAAGCGTCTTGGCCCCTGTTCGCTCTGGTCTCCTGCTCACCTGGACTGGACCTCAGCGTCAGGTGGAAACAGGCCATATGACCGTTTCCCCATGTGCTGCTCTTTGGTGGCACAGATCGGATCTGCTCTCACACAGTGTGAGCAGGACAACCAAGCGTCCGTGGAAACTCAGACAAGTTCAGTCATCCATTTATAGCGTGCCCTGCTGGCGCCATTATATGCATAAAGATGCAGTTATGGCCCTTTTCCTCCTCCACTGCCTAAAAATCCTGAACTGTCTTTATGGGACTTCTCTGAACAGCTCGGTTCAGAAGTAGCCTGAAATCTGTAAACAGTACAATCAGATATGGGTCACTTGATGAAATATGCATAACGCTCGGTCAAAATAATCAGATTTAAACAGCAGATCTCAATCTGATCGAGGCAACAGGACACGCAGTGTAAATGTAGAAAATCGGAGTCGCTTATTTGAGATCTGAAATCAGTGACAGCCTTTCAGTGTCTTCATTAATGTGAATCAAGGTTGCTGAGGATTCAGTGCTGCTCCAGTAGAAGCTGTAAGTAATGCCTCCAAACAGCAGACGGTGTGTAACTCAGTCAGATCTCCTCTCCGTCCGTCCGTCCATCAGCACAGCGTCCGAACCTGTTTCTCTTCGCTGCCACACGTTCTCCTCCAGGAGAAGCCCAGCAGCCCAACGCGAGCTGCTGCGGCTCCACCTCGTTGTTATTCAGTTAGATAATGTCGCTTTCTTACAGGCACGGGCTTCACATGAGTCAAACAGCCCGGGGCCGCGCGCGCGTGTGTGTGTGTGTGTGTGTGTGTGTGTGTGTGTGTGTGTGTGTGCCTCCACGCAAGTTGTTCATGTGTGCACAGATACACTATTATTGTGTGTCTGAGGACATCTGTGTAACAGTTTGTAATGAGGCTACATGACTAAGTCATATGCTAATTCGGCGCTACATGTGCAGCTTGGGAGGAATCCATGCAGGAATAATGCAGGAGAGGACTGTGCTTCCTTTTCTGAGTCAAAGGAAGCGTCTCGCTTCATTAGAATATGTAATGTAGGCCTCAGCCCTTCCCTCTCGTGGTCTAAATACTTCTCACAACAACGGCCCTTTATTTTGGAAAACAGTGGCTGCATAAATGAATAAACGGAGAACTCCTGCACTGGTTTCCTCTGCGCTGAATGATTGAAGCGTTGTCTTCGTGTTTGAAAGAAGAAAGCATCGTTACGTAAGTCTGAATGCATGCAGGTCAAATACAGTTAAACAAGTCAGCCTTTGGATGAAGGGAACACTTCTTTTCTGGTTGCACAGCTTTAGTTTTTTGGTTTAGGTAATAAAACCCCCCGCCTTACCACCCCACCCCCACCACCAGCAGCCGTGTCCTCCATTTGAGCCGCCGCGGGGTGAGGATCAGCGAGCGAGCGAGACGTTGGCATCGCAGCCCATTTCTGAGATGTAGGATAAAAAGTCTAAAAGGAACAAGTCGACTTCCTCTGTTCTGCTGGAAGGAGGCCTCATTATTTTCATGGTGTGTGTGTGTGTGTGTGTGTGTGTGTGTGTGTGTGTGTGTGTGTGTGTGTGTGTTGGGTGGGGACTCTGAAGACCGATAGAGGACAAAGTTTATTTAATGTCCTAAACAGAATCAAGGAAGTGTAAAATATCAACTGGAACAGTCGTCCATGTGACTGTCCTCCACTTTACTGTACTCTCTGTTGAGAGTAAACACCACAGTGTGACGGATGTAGGGTGTAGGCGGGTGTAGGCGGGTGTAGGCGGGTGTAGGCGGGTGTAGGCGGGTGGGGCTGATGGGGGGTGAAGAGATTAACTGAGATGGGAAATCATGAGCGGGAGTCAGTGACAGCTAACCGACTGTAAACAACATGACTGAGCACGTTGACACACATCGACTCGGGTTGGTGACGGTTTTACTTCCATGGCCAGAGGCTAAAGAAAACACAGAGCCTGGTGTCAAATTACAGCAGCATCCCACGGCGAGTCAGCAGCCTCTGCACGGAGCAAATGAACTTCAGGCGGCGTCACGGTGCAAAGCATGCTGGGACTGATCCACTGTGTTCATAAGAGGACAGGCTCATCTCTAACTGTGAAGCCGTGACTGAACTCTGAGTCCTGAGCGGCCGTTTCAGATAAACTCAGTGGTTTCTTCTGTGTTGGGTTTGAAGACTGAAAGGGGTTTTGAGGCGTGCCCTGTTGGTACCTTTCAGAAATGGGCCAATCACTGAAAGCTTTCAGGACGGGGTTCCTAAAGAGGAAAAACCTAAAGTCCAGGAGGAAGCCGGCTGTTTCTCAGCGGTGACTCATCGCAGGCCTCAGGTTGTCTTCGACTGTAAACTGAACTCATGGCTGCAGGAAACATCTGAGCACCGTCTGTCAACCCCTCTGCACAGAAACAAAGCTCCTGCTGCTGTGGTTCTGGTTCCTGGTTCTGGTTCTGGTTCCTGGTTCTGGTTCTGGTTCCTGATTGGTGTGTTGATGCGGGCCCTGTCACGTCTGATCCCTGCTGTTCGGTTGTCCCGCTCTCTGACTGTTCTTCTGTGTCTTGCTGTCTTCCGAGTTTCAGCCGTCGGTTCGTCTGTGATCTCCTGTCTGTCCTCATCCCGTCTGGTAACGCTCATCAGTCTTCCTCGTGGTCTCGCTCCCCCGGGTTATTTATCTCTAGCTTTTCTGTTGTTTTGTTTTGCTGTAATAAATTTCCCTCTGAAAGGGAACATGTAGAGGATTCCTGTCTTTCATGTGGTTTTCACCTCTCAGTTGTCACTTTTCTTCCTGTGATTAGGGAAACTTTCAGTTTACTTTCCACCATTCAGATGCCATTCATAAGAAATATGAAATATTATAATCGTTTGTTACATAATAATATTTTCTGAGGAAGTCCGCTTCATATCCAAGTCCTTTAACCTTCATTCTAGTCACTTTTCTCATCCTATTTTTATCTTTCTGTAGTATTTTCATTTCTTTTTCCCTTCATTAGTATGTCATGTCGACTTTTCCCAGTGTGCATTGTATTTGTGTGTTGTGAGCGTTAATGACAGGCGTTTCAGCTTGTGACTGGGCCGCTGATCATTACCGTCTCTGAAAGGGTTTTTCTCTGGTTTCTTCTCACAGTGCAAAAGTGTGTTTTTAGGCTAATTGGTGGCTCAAAGTGCTGAGTTGATGTAAAGTCCCAGTGTGACCTTTGCCCTGCACAGGGAGTTGCCGGACCCGCAGAGCGGTTGCGTGCACGCTGCCGGCTGGCGTCTCCCTGCTCAGTGGCAGCGGCTCATTTCTGTCCTGTCATACATTCCTCAGCAGGGAGCTGGAGTCCGGCAGTATTGTCCGTCTAGTCCCTGTGGATTACAGCCCGCTGCTGATTAGTTACATTCCCTCTCGTATCATCACATTCCCCCCTTTGACTATAAAGTGAAGCTAATCTCTTCATGCTCACCACTTCAAAAGCGAGAGGGAAGAGGAAGGGAGGGAGCGAGGGAGCAGCAGCAAGAGAAAGGCGAGCTAAGGGAGAGCCGTTTGACTGTAACATGTGCTTTTAACAACCTGCAGCCAATGAACTTGGATCAAATTCTCACATGTGATGAGAAAAAAATACAAATTCACATAACAACACAGAAGAGGGAATCCTGAAACAGCTGGCTGTAATAAAGTGACGAGATAGAAAACAGCCAAAGGAGACAAGACAGAAAAAGTGAGATCACGAAAGGAGAGAAAACATTTACAACATTCAAAACTTTATTCATTAAAAAACAACAGAATGTCTGAAAATCTATGAAAAACAGCTAAACTACACTGAGATGAGCCTCAGAAGCAGGACTGGTTCCACAAGGACTCGTTTATTCAGCTTCACACAGGAGAACACATCCAACGAGAGGGTGAGAGAAAGACCGAGTCCGAGCAGCCAGCAGAGTCCGGAACACGAGAGAGCAGAACACAGAGAGAACAGAGGGAGAACACAGAGAGAACACAGAGAGAACACAGAGAGAACACAGAGAGAACACAGAGGGAGAACACAGAGAGAACACAGAGAGAACAGAGGGAGAACAGAGGGAGAACAGAGGGAGAACAGAGGGAGAACACAGAGAGAACACAGAGAGAACAGAGGGAGAACACAGAGAGAACACAGAGAGAACAGAGGGAGAACACAGAGAGAACACAGAGAGAACACAGAGAGAACACAGAGAGAACACAGAGAGAACAGAGGGAGAACACAGAGAGAACACAGAGAGAACACAGAGAGAACAGAGGGAGAACACAGAGAGAACACAGGGAGAACACAGAGAGAACACAGAGAGAACAGAGGGAGAACACAGAGAGAACACAGAGAGAACAGAGGGAGAACACAGAGAGAACACAGAGAGAACACAGGGAGAACACAGAGAGAACACAGAGAGAACACAGAGAGAACTCAGAGAGAACACAGAGAGAACACAGAGAGAACACAGGGAGAACAGAGGGAGAACACAGAGAGAACAGAGGGAGAACACAGGGAGAACACAGAGAGAACACAGAGAGAACACAGAGAGAACAGAGGGAGAACACAGAGAGAACACAGAGAGAACACAGAGAGAACACAGAGAGAACTCAGAGAGAACACAGGGAGAACACAGAGAGAACACAGAGAGAACACAGAGAGAACACAGGGAGAACAGAGGGAGAACACAGGGAGAACACAGAGAGAACAGAGGGAGAACACAGAGAGAACACAGAGAGAACAGAGGGAGAACACAGAGAGAACACAGAGAGAACACAGAGAGAACTCAGAGAGAACACAGAGAGAACACAGAGAGAACACAGAGAGAACAGAGGGAGAACACAGAGAGAACACAGAGAGAACACAGAGAGAACTCAGAGAGAACACAGAGAGAACACAGAGAGAACACAGGGAGAACAGAGGGAGAACACAGAGAGAACACAGAGAGAACACAGAGAGAACAGAGGGAGAACTCAGAGAGAACACAGAGAGAACACAGAGAGAACTCAGAGAGAACACAGAGAGAACACAGATAGAACACAGGGAGAACACAGAGAGAACTCAGAGAGAACACAGAGAGAACACAGATAGAACACAGGGAGAACACAGAGAGAACTCAGAGAGAACACAGAGAGAACACAGAGAGAACACAGAGAGAACACAGAGGGGGACAGACAGAGGGAGACCAGAGACGGGAGGAAGGGGGACAGACAGAGGGAGACCAGAGACGGGAGGAAGGGGGACAGACAGAGGGAGACCAGAGACGGGAGGAAGGGGGACAGACAGAGGATCAGGGAGGAGCAGCAGGCCCCGGGTAGCCCTGACAGTCCCGTCTCCAGCTCCTGGTTCAGCCTGGTTGCCCGTTGGTCTGTGGATGGTGGCCCGAGGACAGACTCAGGGTCTTCCAGAACCGGGACACGAACTGGGGACCCGGTCTGACACCACAGCCGTGGATGCGGAAGACGTGACCTCACGTGACCTCTGTGGTCTCCTTCACAGCCGGTAGCTCGGGGAGAGGGATTTAATGAGCCGTCTTGGATCTAAATGTGGACGACGTCCGTCCCCACACAGATGAGAACGGTTCCACCTGAAGGCCCCTCGCCACATGTTGATTTCCAGAACACGTCGGTGATCTCCAGACTTCGTGGTTCCTTCAGAACCCGAGCCGAGCTGAAGCTGGTTTCTCAGAGCTGTCCTGGGATGACGTGACCGTCTCAGCTGGAGTTCAGAGAGAACACGTCCCTCTGTGGCCTTTAACGAACACCATGGCAGTTATGACAGATTTAGGAAGATTTCTATGACATCCTGCTTTCCCATCTGTTATTTCTGGCGCTGTGCTCTGAAATGACCGGAAACTGTTGGAAGCTTTCAGTGCTTGTAGTAACGTCAGTGACGTCCTGCGGTGAGAGGACATAATCACCTCACAGTCAGGCCGGTGACACTCGCACAGCTAATGGAGATCATGGAATCCGTCTGGGAGGGAAACTGCAGATGTTTTACCCTCAATTTGGATATTCTGCTCTGCAGTGACTCCAAATCCGCTGATGCTTTTAGTCTATTAACACTTTGTTCACTAATGTTATTAAGGCGTTTACAACAAGGAAGAGCGGCAGGTGTGAAGACAGAAGCATGTAAGAGTTTACTGTCGTTTGACGCGACTCCACTTTGCAGACAAACGTCTTCATCAGAGAGTAAATTGAAGATCTGAAGGTTTTTTGACATTCAGCTTGGCTGTGGACGGATGAGGAGGTGAAAGTCGTCAAACGGTAGAGCACAGACGCTGATAAAATACAGAAACAAGTACAGCTCCTGAAATACACCTCACGACTAAAGTTCTTTGCTTTTTTGAATGCAGTGGTGCGAAGATCTCGACAGAAGGACGATGGTTTGGGGAAAACAGATAATCTGACATCCTTCTGAATTAGGCCTACACAATATATCGTTTGAACATCGCCATCGCAATGTGCACATGTGCAATAGTCACATCGCAGGATGTGCAATATTTTATTATTATTATTATTATTACTTTTAACTTTTGTTTTGCTTCGTAAAAGCAGCAAGCTCCATGCTCTGCACAGCTGCACTCTCTTCCTCCCTCCTGCTCGGCACTCACCGGCCCCCCTCCCTCCTCCACAGCAGAGAGGAGAGGGGAGGGGCCGCTCTCAGGTACACTCTGAACACAGGTGACATGCAGGAGGAAGCAACGGAGGATTTAGTCCTCAAAAGAAGGTCAACATGTGAAATTTGGACGTATTTCGGCTATTAAAAAAAAGATGATACGGAACAAAAAAACGTTCTCTGCCGACAGTGCCTCGTCGTGGTTGCCTCAACACGAGGTAATACGTCAAACCTATTGGACCATTTGAAACGCCATCACAAGCTCCTGTATTTCCAGGACAATTACAGAAGCCTTTGCCGGCATAACACCGTATGATAGGAACTCCAAACAGCATCGACAAATCATGGATGTAAAAACTTTTTACCTAGCGAAAGACATGGTGTCATTGAACACCGTGGATCATTAAAGAGGGATTTAAAAAAATGATCCGAACGCTTGACAAGCGATATGAAACACCACATATTTCTCTCAAGTGGCCATCTCCCCAAATAGAGCTATTCAGGTCATCTGGTGAAAATTCTTCTATTTTTAATATCGCAATATATATTGCAATATATTGCAAGCCCCCAAAAAATCGCAATGTCAGTTTTTTCCAATATCGTGCAGCCCTATTCTGAATCCTTTTTTCAAGAATTTATTTGAAACACTGTTTTCCTAAAGGAAGCATTTCATAACCAATTTAATGAAAAAAGAACGGCGAGAACAATTTCGGAAAAAACTCAAAATTAAGATAAATTCACAGAAAAAGTCTATTTTCAGCAGGATATGGGGGCTTGTTTTAAGACGATGCATCGTAAATATGGACAGTTTCCATTTGTTCCCTGTTGGCAGATTTTTTCAGTGATTTGAAGTGAAAAATGTTCAAATGTCTGTGCTGATGAAGCTGCTGCTGTTTTATGGCTTTCACCCCTTCATATGTTGGCAGAATATATTTTAATAAAGTCCAAAAAAAATCTGAGAATAGATCCCAGAACCCTTGGCTGCCCGTCGGGTTCAGATCTGTTGGAAGACGAGATGCTGTGGAGGAGCGGCGGCGGCAGGTCCAGCAGCCATTTATGGCATTTTATAAGTTTTCTTCATCTTAACAGAATCATGTCAGTGGTGAACGGCGCCGGCGTCAGTGTGATCCCCAGTGAGTGTGTGTGTGTGTGTGTGTGTGTGTGTGTGTGTCTAACATGCAGAAATGATATTTCCCATGGCAGTCTTGTGTCTGTCAGTGTGTCCTTGTCAGAAAGAGAAGTCACACACACTTTGTGGGCAGAGCCGCAGCCACCAGGCTTCAACAGTGTTTTCATAGAAGCTGCAGGCAGCAGCAGCATCTCACACACACACACACACACACACACACACACACACACACACACACACACACCGAGGCTTTCTCCGCTCTCTCTTCCTTCTCACAGTGAAGCACTGGAGAGGTGACCATGACACAAATCGAAGCTGTGGAAGTGAAGGAAGTGTGTGTTGAGTTCACCAGAGTTAAAGCATCGTTATTGGTCTGAAGTTATAGATCAGCTCTTATAAACCAGCATCAATGTTGTTTTCTCTCTTCTAAATATCCGACCGACTTCCCAAACAGCCATGGTGACTGACGGGTAAATACTGTCTGTTTATATTTCATGAGTTTAAAGTACTGCGTTGTGTTCAGGCCAAAAACTGCCACAAAACGGGGAAGGAAATAAAATATATTGCTCTTAGTGTGTGAGGTGGTGTGTGAGAAACATCAGGTGCCTGCTGTGCAAAGTGAAGGTCTGTTTGTTTTGAGACTGACGTGCGGTCGCCTCAGAAAGTATTGGCTTGGTTTCATCTGAAAGTGCAGCTTTTCTAGTTTCATACGAGACCCAGGATGTTGAGGTGGAGCTGCTGGAGCTGCTGGAGCTGGTGGAGCTGCTGGAGCTGCTGGAGCTGGTGGAGCTGCTGGAGCTGCTGGAGCTGGTGGAGCTGGTGGAGCTGCTGGAGCTGGTGGAGCTGCTGGAGCTGGTGGAGCTGGTGGAGCTGGTGGAGCTGCTGGAGCTGGTGGAGCTGGTGGAGCTGGTGGAGCTGCTGGAGCTGGTGGAGCTGGTGGAGCTGGTGTTTTGTTGCTGGTGTTTTGTTGCTGGTGTTTTGTTGCTGGTGTTTTGTTGCTTTTCTCCTGCATGTTGTTGATGTTGGTGCTTCGGTTATTTTTTTCATATGTAGCTATTTAAAGTTGTTTTAAAACCAGTTCTTTAACGTCACAGTGAGCTTACAGTGATCAGTTGGTGGTATTAGTGGCTTTTTGTTCTAGAAACAACTGAAAGAAAGCCTCACCACAGCACTTTCCTAACTTTTGACACTTATTGAACTGGTGCATACAGCTGCTGGACCTCAGGACTGTCGGGCTTAAACGCCAGAAAGAAAGAAAGAAAGAAAGAAAATATGAAAACATTACTGATCAAGAGCCGGAAGCACAAGTCCACGTCCAGTGTGAAGTCTGGGACTTCACACTTGCAGTCAGGGACTGCAGATGGAAATTAGCATTTCCTAAATCTGGTAGGAAGCATCTTTTCTATTGAAAGATTAATGTATTTGTACATGGTCCCTGTCAAATAGATCAATAAACTAAACTAAACTAAACTGTGTGCGACTTAAAGCTGGTGTCCGGAGTTTCCGTTCGTTTCCAACGTATGAATCATTTTTCAACAGAGCTTAAATGTGTCAGTCTGGTTCCATACTACAATATAATATCAGCATAAAGCAATATAAAAACTTATTTATGAGCCCCGCCTTCGTCTCATAGACCCCCATGTTATCCGAAAAAGCGCCGGTCAGCTTCAGCCAATAGATTTCGAGCGTCCGCCTTGTCCTGCTGTCAGTCAGCGTGTGGAGCAGCCAGAGAGCACGTCGCTCGCCCAGCAGAGGAGAGTTAGCTCTGCAGCAGATATATCCACTGTCTGCTGAACATCCACCGGAAACAGCTCAACATGGAGGATGCTGCAGGACTCAGAGGCTCTCATTTTCACCCGACGGATAATTTGCGTGCACAATTAAAGGGGCGTGGCTTGGTCGCTCACCAAAGCAGAGGGAGGGCGGAGCCTCCAGACATTGGATTAAAAAAAACCTCTCTCTTTCAAAACTCCGGACACGGGCTTTAACTCGAGTCCCCATCTCTGTGTGAATGCAGGTCAGCTGAAGGTTTCATCAAATTTAAAGCGTGAAAATAATGACATTTAGGATTTTTTTACTACTGTCGAGTGTTAGAATCGTTACGTTTTTACCCAACAGGAAGCAAAGGGTTCAACAAAGTCACAAACAACTTTATATTAGAATCAATTCATTAAAAAAAATCTTGATTGTATAAAAAATTGTATTGTGGTGAGAAAGACGCTGAGGCCGGCGAGATGCAGGAAGTGAGTTTGTTCCTCTCTCAAGCCAACAGAATGAATGAACACAGTGAACACACTTGAGCAAGATACGCCCCTCACTTCCTGCCTGGCTGGGTGAGAGCCCACCCATCAACCTGTGCACCCACAGTATCAGTAAATGTCCTATTTTTTGTATTGAAGATAAACAAAAATATGAATCGGCCTGTCCACATACATCACATATATATTTACACTTATATAAAACAAAGGGGGAAAGAGAGAGAGCGAGAAGAACACTGGATAAAACAGTGAAAAGCTAATAGAAAACACGCGTTTTAAGTCAAAATGCTCATATTAAAGCTCGTCTGTATTGTACGGTACTTTAAACATGTTTATGTTGCTGTACTTGCTGAAGCCTCAGACTACACCGGGTTGAAGACGCACTGAGATTCTAAAAGTTATGTTTCCTGGCGTAATTCAAATGTGAAAGAAAAGTCTGACACACATCTTACACAATCTGACACAGATTTACTGAACAGAATCGGCAAACTGCTCTGGAACGGCGTATATGTGACAGTAGGAAAACAACAGTGAAGTCTCAGCGGGGGTGAATCAGGGCCAAGAGAAAGAGCACTGTTTGGAAAAATGCATCTCAAAAACAAAACTTGTATTTATGTCAAATCATGCAGGCACACTTTGAAATCTACCCAGATGGACTCAGAAAGGTGAGCTGGAAATGTTTCTGTGATGTTTCGTTTGGCTTTGTTCCTGTAACTGCACATTAAATGGTTTCTGTTTGAAAAGTTGCAGGTTGACTTTCAGTATAATTCGGGTTTGTTTTTATGTTTTTGAAAATTACGAATCAGTCCTGGGCGTACCTTTAACCAGAGCACAGACTGACGGCCTCCTCTCCGCTCCTTCCCCGGCTCAGGCAGGACCTGGCTCGGTGCCTGTCTCGGTTCCTGACGGTGACGGTGTGGTTTCACCGTCTCTCCAGCCTTCACTCCCGTCCACGCCTGTTTCTGTCCCCCGCGGCGGCGTCTGCTCCACACACAGCTTTCATCATGCCTCTGCAGCCTCTTTTCATCCCTCGTTCTGTCGCGCCGAGTTGCACTGAGCTCTGCAGGGAACCTCAGGAAGCAGCTGCAAACACCTCCAAAGTGGATTTCTACTCATTTCAGCTCCGCGTCCCCACAAATAAGACTCACGACTCTGTTTCCACTCCTGACTTTGTGATCACAGCGCCGCTGCCGCCCTTTGAATCGGACGGTATTGTGAGCAGGGACTTGAAGTTTGACGCTTTGTTTATTCATTTTCTGCTCAGACAGAATCTTTAAAATGTTGGAAGCAGAGAGGTTAGAGGGAGCCAGCAAACAGAATCAGGAAATGAACTCAGGTGCACAAGATTCACCACAGGTTGTTCTTTGGAATAAGACCCCACAACTTCAAATCTTTCAGCTGCTCGCTCAAAGATGGAAAACTTATTGTAAGAATAGATATGTGCTCGTCGGGAGTCCACCAAGGCGTGATCATGGGCCCACTGCTTTTTCACTCAAACAAGGAGACTCAGGATCAATTTTCACAGATGACACAGCTCAATATTTCCACAAATCCTGCAGCTGAGGCCGTTTCTGACTGAATCTTGAATACCAAATCCTGAATTATGGAGAATTTATACAGTTTAACCAAGACTAATGATCGGTCCTGAGTTCTGAGTCGTCGTAATGCCATTTGAACGACTGTCGTTCCATAAAGCTCAATCCCTTTGAAACAAGTTAAGCTCAAAGTGATTATGAGAATAATGAGTTTAATGTACTTATATGACAATCACAGCAGAGGAAAACCTCAACAATCACACAAAAATGAAATGTGCAAAAAGCTCTTTGATTTGATAAATGTTAAGGAGAAAGCCTCGTGAGCTGCCTGAAAAGATTCCGCTTCAGACAGATCTCACGATGTGGATTAAACACAGTTGCTGATTTTATTTCTCCCTCGATAAGCAAGACACTGATTCTAATAGAAACTAATGAATTATCAAAGCTAATGTGCAGATATTCTGATGTAAGTGGGAGGGTTTTCACCTCTCATTGAATCACTGCTCCGTGACGTCCATGAACCCTGGACTGACCCATTTCTGCTGAGCTGCAGAGGAACAGCGTCAGTGATGCTCCAGACTTTGTCACGCTCGCCCAAATTCTCTAAACACACCAGAAGGTCTTTGAAAGATTAACCGTGTTCCTACGAATACTCAGTATTTCTGAATAAGACTCTGCTGTCGTGGCCCTGACGTCTTCGCTGTTCTCTGAAAACCCACTTCAGCCAGCCAACAGGCAGCGTCACTTGTTATTTGACACCAGCCTCATTTATTTCTGTGTCTGGAGTCCATGAGCACATAAAGAAATCTCTTTTCATTTCTGCTTTAAATCTTGACCAAACAGAATAATCACTGCAGTCTCTAACTCCCACTGTGGAGGTAGAAAATGAAGTTTAGAAAGTTCAGTGTCACGGTTCAGACTCAGAGACTCAGCAGATCAGCCGTCTCCAAAGAACAATTTTATTTACAGAAAGGAAACACAAAAACCAGACCAATCCAGTGCTGCAGAAAATACACTGAGGAACTTCCCAGGAACAAAAGCAGGACTCCAAGTACCTCTGATACAGCAAACTGAGGCCTCAGGCAGAAATACTGGCCATCTCTATAAGGACCTAACAGAACAAACAAAGGACTGAGCTGAAACCTGACCAGCATGAGCCAAACCAGGAAAGATCGGAACCAAGAAAGCTAATAACTGAACTGCAACCCAGGTCACGGTCCGGCGCTGACATAGATGTCTGTCAGTAGACGTCTGTACTTCCATTTCAAAGCTTCCTTTGAATGACCAGGGCTCTCTCTGTCTGCTCTCACGACCAGGGTTCCCTCTGTGGCTGCATCTCTGTCACGTCACATGACTCACTTTGCTCCATTATTGTTCCTTCTGCGAAAGGTGCTATACAAATGAAAATGACTCATTTAGGTACTTACCTATTAAAAGTAATTAGTTAGATTACTCACTATAAAAAAATAGTAACTCCGTTTATTTAACACAGTTACTCCCATCACTGTTTCAGACACAGGACAGGATTTTATAAACTCTGCTGTTACGGGAACAAAGGATCTAATGTTGCTGTATTTCTTTGAGTCCTGAGTCTTGTGCTTTGTTTTGGCAGTAACGCCATTGTTTTAACTTCAGAGAGATTCAGACAGCACGATGAGTGAATGAACAGCAGAGGAAGAGAAGAACGTCTACCTACAGGGAGCAGGAACAACCTCAGATCATCAGAATGAACTTTAATCATGAAACTTATTTGAATTCAGCCCTGCATGCTCCCCCATTGTAACTTTCACTGCAGTCAGTGTGACTTTAATTCAAACTACAGTAGCATTAAATGAAAGCTCCGGGAACCACAAGCCTGTAATATGAGCTGTTTGCCCTGGCGAGGTAATTTCAGGGTTAATTCTGGGTTTTCACACCGACGAGCTGTTATTGAAATACATTGCTATGGTAACTTAAGAGAGCAGGGTATTATGAGGATAGGAGAGGAGTCTCAGGAGAGGTTCGACCTTTCACTATTGATTCCGTGGCTCTAGATTCATTGTTATTTACCTACAAAAGTCAATCTGCTAATGGCTTTTGAGTGCAACTTGCCTGATTTCATTTTAGGGACGCACTAATACCACGTTTTTAAAGAATGATATCAAGTGCTAACCTTTAGCTAGTTGTCAGTACCGAGTACTGATACAAGTACTTATTCATTGCCAATTTATACTGCAGACATAAATGATGCTGGACACACTCATCCCCAGTGTCTCTGTCCTGTTCTTGGTTGTGTCAGTATGAGACACATTCAACACAGACAATGAGCTCGAACTGCTGTCATGGTGGCTGATTGATCTTCACTTCTGATAACTGAAGCACTAAAACTGAGGTTTTTCTCAGCGTTGGGAGCTGCAGTGGTTTTCCTGTTGGACTGTTTGGGATGTTGTGATCCTGGTATTTGGTTACAGGCTCACTAAACATCACTAAACTGATATTTGTATAGAAAAATAAATAACATTTTAACATTCCACCATTTCGTTTGTCTTAAAATACGGAGAAATGTCACTAAACAAGTCTGCGTTTGTAACATTTTGCAGACTTCATGCATGTTTTTTGCAGATTCACCCTCTCAGTGCAGCTTTGATGTTTTCACTGCTTCATGGCACTTCAAACCGTCTCTCTGCAGGACGTCTTCGAGCGACTCGTAAAGACTGGGCAGGGCCAGATACGAGCGACCGGTGGTCTGCGGGCCACATGCTGCCGCCGGCTGGCTGTTTGCTGCCCTCCAGATCCAAATATGGAATAGAGAATATCAATAAACCACATTTAAACTCAACATCCATTTCAAACTTCTCTGAAATAGTAAAAAAACTAAACGAACTTTAAAGCAGAAATGGATGAAACTCCTGCATTTTGAGTGGACAGACTTCATTTCTTCAGTTAGCTCTGCACTAGTTACTGAATGTTTGCTACTGTTAGCTAGCTGGGTAGTTGCGTGGCTGTCTGGCTGAATGTCCACATCAGGAGCCAAACCTCCACACAGAGCTGCCCAACGCAGAGAGGAGCCGGCATTCACCTCCAGGCCTCCGCTGAACTAGATCAATCAGATCGGCTTTGTCAACGGCAGAGAAAGAGGGAGGGAAAAAGACAGAGGATTAAGGTGAAAGATGTGAAATAATGACCGTGGAGACATCGAAACTCATGTTTCTTTATCACCTCCGCTGCTATAGAAGCTTTCTGCTCTTCACAGTCTTTTGGTCTTTATATATTTGAATGTAATATTACAGTATATGGCACAACTCAAGTGACTCATTATTTCATTCACCCTAAAACAGTCACTTTATAGAAACAGCTTTATTCATCCCACAGGCGGCAGCCTCCCAGTGAGCCCTCATGTTCAGTTCATGGCACAACTCAAATCAATAATCCATCTGGATCCATCTGTCAAGGAAACTCTTCACATATGAGACAGAATGAACAGCGAGATAAAAGCTAATGCGATCAAAGATCAGCACATGAGATGAAAACAAGGCAGTGTCAACAACAAAAACGGTAAATAAGACAAGAAATGAAATGTGTCCTCTTGGTAAAATCACTTAAAGGTCATTCGAAGGTCAGTTGACCTTCTGCCTGATAGCAGAGGGAATAAAGGACTTTGAGCTATTTGTTTTTCTTTGGGGAACTTTAGAACGTCTCAGCTTTCACATTACATCTCAAATTTTGATTTGTCTTTCATGCGAGATCATATCTGGTAACTTTTAACAGTCGCTGTGTTCGAAACCGCATTACTTACTCAGACTACCCTACTGAGTATGCAGGGCGTCTACACTGGCAGTATGCGAGAAGTTCCCGGATGCATACTGCATTCGCCAGAAATGTTGAGTAGACATCGTGGGTTTACTACTCATACTGAAATTACCCAAGATGCAACGCGATGGACAGCGGACTTGTTATTTATTTATTTTAATAAACTTTATTCAGTTCACAATGACTGTTTCTTAATGATGTACATTTACCAGGCTGAGTATGGTTCTAGATAGAATTTTCCCTCCAGTGTTTGTGCCAGTAGGGATGTTATGTTAGAGATTTCTGATTGGATTTACATTGATTAAAAATAGTTTAAAGAAAAAAACAAAAAAACACTTACAGCTGACAACAAGTCCCTGCTGAAAGCGACCATGATGTACCGAAGACGGCGAGCCGATCTTTGTTAAAAAACTCTCCGTGGGTAAGGCGTCGTAACTGGTCCGTTAACGGGACACCGGTCCGAACGGCGATGTGAAGTGAGATGTATTGCTGAAAGGTTGGCTTCTTGTTTTCAGAGTAAAAGCACAGATTTATCACTGAGGTTTTTTGCATGAGAAAGGGGAAGGGGGGGTTTATTTTTGAGAAAATAACTGGAAGTGCGTTGCTCACTGCGGCTGGCTTAAATTTCGCCGAATTCGTCCGAACAAAATCCTAAACGGCTGATATTCGGACAAATAAACGACACACTCGGCTCTGAACCAGCACTCTGTCGCCTAATTTAAAAAAATAATCTCAGTAAAGTTCTACATTTGGAGAGTTTAGAGCTAAAGTGAAATCAGCTTTAGCAGGTCGATTTCGGCTCGGGGAGGAGTGCAATGCATTGTGGGTTATGTAGTATGCTGTAGTGTAAACACTTTGCATACTGTCTGATGGGCTGAGTATGCAGGATGCAGTATGGACAGTATGGGTATGGAAGTATGTAGTAGGCAGTGTGCGGTTTCCAACACAGCCAGTAAGTGAGAATCCGTCTTTACACAGTTTGTCTCTACATGCAGCTTCGAGTTCAGGCCGAGTTGTAAATATTCAGAACTGCTTTGTTCTTCAGGAAAATCTCTTAATCGCTTGAAACTATTGAAAAGTATGAATTACTACTGAAAAAAATGAGGTCAGCCATACATGTTGAAGTTAGTGTGATTCTTGTGAAAAATACACATTTCGTGATTCTGTATTAGCACTGTGACAATGCAACACTGCACAACAGAGTGACAAGCTGCAGTCTCCCTCGTTCTCATAAAAATATGACCCTGAAATCATCCTTATGATAAAATATAAGACAAAACAAAATGCAATTTGAAATCTAAACAATTATTATTTATTACTATGTAGCATGGTGGCAAAGGTAATTTAGTAGATGATGAATAATGAGGTGACATGTAAAAGTGGACGTGTCCCTCTGTGACCTATGACCCCCGGGGGTGAAAGCTCCACCAGTAAATGAGTTACAGCGTTACATCTGTACTGTTTCCCACCTTGAGTGATTACAGAAAGTTTCTCCTTCCTGTATAGAGTATTTGCTTTACAGTAATGTGTTTCCGGCGTTTATCTGCTGAGCGTGCAGATCAGTGTTTGACCTTTCCAGCGGGAGCGTCACGGATGGAAAGCGTACCATGAGAGCTCCAGCCGGTGTATCAGCTCCCAGCCGAGCGGACGAGCTCCTCCTCAAAGTTCACCGCCGCCCTCCAGGGGCCACGCTTCGGTTTGATATTCTGAGAAAAGGCTTCAGCCTGATCAGACTGAGGTACTGACGTGCTTTCAGCTGCTGAACCAGCGGCGTGACGATCCGATCAACACCGGGACCGAAGTTCTGGTTTCCTTCTGCTTTCAGGAGAAACACGGTCCTGAACCACAGAGACTCCCACAATCCCCTCAATCACGGCACTAAAGGTTTGTGCTCATAAAAACAAGGACAAACGTGATATGGCGTGCACGTGCGTGGTGGCCGACCTACTAACGCTCTCCACCGAGGAACACATCTGACACACAGCAACACCTGCTCCGTGAATATGGAGCCTCAGACGTGAGCAGCAGATCCGGCCTGCTGGGGAGCGTCCTGAAAACATGTTATCTCACAGTAAAACCGTTAAAACAAAAAGGTTCCACCGAGCTGAAGAGCTCCTGATGGTTTTAATTCAACTGAAAGTCGTGATTCTGCCTTGATGAAGTTTCAGTGCGATTGCATTCTGTCATTGTTGCCATCCAGACTTGCTGTTACTGTGGTACCTTCAGGGTCAAGCTGGGGTTTTCAGTCCGACGCTGGTTCACTTCCACCGGGTCGAATCACCACAGTCACTTAGGGCAGGTTATGGTCTGGATAAGAGATCTACAACATTAGCCACATCAGAAACTGTATTTACTGCCCCACATCTCTGAGAATTATTTCCATAAACTGTCGATGAGAGGAACTCGACTTCAGCATTCCTGTCAGCCCAACATATGCACCTCAAGGCATCAATATTACATCTGCCTCATCACTCATAAACTTTTTCATTTCTAGCATTGACCACTGCGAAACATTATAGTGTTAAACCGGAAGGATAAAGGCAAGACATCCTCAACTCAGTGACTGAATCAGATTACCAAACACTCAGAACTAAAAAACCGACAGCAGCTCTGAGCCCTGTGAAAACCCCTGGTTATCATTCAAACAATACCCACAACTCTGAACCAGCGTCTTGACGTCATGCTGGCTCCAGACTGCTGCAGCTGTTCATCTTGAGAACCTTGACTGTCCTGCCTTTGGTTCCTCTGAGTCTTTATGTTCGGAGTCACTGCTGCACTCATTCAGAAAAAGGGACGCCCACGAAGATCACCGAGTCTGAGACTCCGAAGAGACGGAAATGTGAAACTGAAGTGTAAAGAAAAGATTGTGTTTAAAAGAACCAAACAGACTAATCAGATCTCTTAGAATTCTTCGATCCTGTGGACGTTGCTGTGTGGATCGTGAGAGGAGCTCATCGGAGACGAGGAGTTTTTAGGCCTGGATGCATCCTTCAGAGTTTCACAAAGACGTCCCGCATCCTATACTTACTGATTTATTCCTGCTGGCTGCAAACAGTGTTTCATCGCAAAAGAACTGAATGAAACTCTAAACTCTAAACTACAGGAAGAACCGTGAGGAAGCTCTGCCCCACGTGCACACACACCACTGCTGTGTGTCTTTTATTTACGCAGCCCACATGTGGCAGCAGCAGGGGCTGATGGGTGATTATGGCGAGCTGAACCTTCACTTTAATCCCCCAGTGATGAAATGAAGACGTTCCTCCAGGGTGGGAGGCACACTGAGGATGAGCTGAACACACACACACACACACACACACACACACACACACACACACACACAGGATCAGAGGACTGCTCACCTGTCTGCTTCTGTTGTTGGAGTCATTCAGAGAGAAAGCTCACAGCTGGTGTAGAGAGCCGCGATGAGGCAGGTCGTTCAGGGGGAAACTCGGATTAATAAACCCTTTCTGGGTGACTTCTTGTGAATTTAAGTGGAACAATGTGGCATTGACTTTGTGCAATTAGATTAAAAATGTTGTGTTTATATTTTCATGCAATAAAAAAAGCCAGGGCTTGTCAGATCCATGAACCCGCTGCTCAGCTGGAGCATGGAGGAACCAGCTTTGACCTCAGAAAGGACTCTGCTGGAAGGAAAAGAGCAAAAACAGACTTCCAGTAACAGCCTTCCTTACAATCAGACGGCAGTACTGCAGATGAAGGCTTTGGCCAAACACAAACCTTTTTTCAGCTGCTTGCCAGGACTTTAGTTAGCAGCTGGTTTCTTTTACTCTAACCACAAGTGCAGAGAACAGTAAGATGTGAGGGTTAAACATGTTTCGTGCTCAAGTCAAGATGTCTAGTTGAGGAGAGTGGCCCACAGCGAGGTGAGCAGATGTATCTGGAGGTTTGCGTCTGGTCCTGCTTCAGCGCCGAATGCATCGAACATGAAACCTTCACCCAAAGACTGAAGATGTTACCAACACTTCTACAAATCTTCTCTGAGACATTCCTTTTTAATTTCGTTTTGCTTTTCTTAGTCCTGTTCCCAACAGTTATCAGCATCCCGTAACATGATGCTGCCACCGCCGTGCTTCACTGAGCTCTGAACAAACAGGGAATAGTTCCTCCGTTACAGGATGAGAACCAACCAGCCGCTGTAACAGGAAACAGGACATCTCTGATCTGGACCAGCAGATCACCTCGCTTTATTCCACCACATCAACGTCAGGATATTGGAAAGAACAAGAGCATTATATATCAGCCTCCCTGTTAGCAAACAGCACCTGGAAAATATCCTTTAAAAGGAATGGAAACGATGCTCAGGTCCGTATCAGACTGCTTTCTTCCAGTCTGTCAGTGAATCAGTCAATGAAATTAGAGACAGGCACAGACAACTTCAGAAAATGACCTATTTTACAGTTTCAAAATAAAGTTAATTAAAAATCTAATGTTACAGAAAAACTGATGGCGAAAATAAAGCATCCATTTTAATATTTTGGCAAATATTTACATATTGAGGACATTGAAAAAAACTGACAACATGAACTATTTTTGAGGTTTTTTTTGGGTGCAGTAAATTAAGAAGCAACAACATAAAGATTAAAATCCTGAAATCATGCAGTGCTTAGGCTGCTTTACAGATTTATGTAGAAACAAAGGAAAATGGTCATAAGCTTTTTAAAGGAACCTCTAATGAGTTAAAGAGGCTGGGAAATTAAACTGACGTCTGAGGATTGAATCTAAATAAAATAACTGAAGTTATTTGTCTTTGAAGTCTAATATATTTGTGAGGAACGGGAGGAAAGTGGCGGCGAAGTGACTCTAACCTGAGCTCCTGCTCCGTGCTGAGAGGGGTGTTGGAGGATGAGTGTTGACTCTCGTTTCAATGGATTAAGTTCAATCTGCCAGCTTAAGTTGGGGGCTGCATGTCGGTGTGTGTGTGTGTGTGTGTGTGGGGCGTGGGAAGGTTTAACTCTTTGAGCAAAGTAATGAATCCCAGGCAATTTAAAGTGAAGCGAACTTAAGCAGGAGAAGTCGGATACAAAATATTGGAGTGAGATTTGAAACTAGGTTAGACTTTCATCGTGTAACAGGATAAATGAGGCTCCGGCTCGGATCCAGCTCTCAGGACCACGCTGGTCCTGTTTAATCCAGGTCCAGCATGGACTCGCATTCTGCACGCTGAGGACATCTGAGCTCTCTGAGACACCGCCGTGGATTTCACTGGATGAGTTTAAGTTTTGATGAAGTTTTTTTAATCATCCTCTCAGAGGAATGAGGGCGTTTGAAGCACATGAAATGAATACCGAGGTTTGTTCAAGTGAAGGGAGGATAAATGAAAAAAAAAAGAAAAATGTGTGGTGCAAACAAATCTCATGGTGAGAAGCTCATATTTCCTGATGTCAGACTTTCTAATAAAACTTTTTATTTACATTAAATTCTAGGAATTTGTCATGTTTTCTAATGATGATTTCTTGTAAAAAGAAAGTTATCACTCAAATATTAAGTCAGATAAACTGACCCATAAATACAGTCAGTATCATTCCCTTTGTCATCTCTGCCCACGGAAACAAGTAAAAAGTAAATCCACATCTCTTCAGAGTGCGTTTCCATCCGGATGCTCACAAATTGTCCTCATTCCAGAAACAAGGCTTGAGGACTCCTCCAAATGTCAAGACTGTGTTTCTGCACGCTTCCAGAAATGGGTGAATATGAGACACAGTTGAAGCAGGAGATGTCTGAAGAGCTCTTAATGCGAAGCCTCAGAATTATTCCAGCGAAGGATGAGCGTGTGGCGGAGCGTTCGCGAAGGGAAACAGTAGAAACTGGATCCGTTTGTCACTCAGCCTTCATGTTTTAGATGAGTTGAACATATTCATCCTGCAGTTACTGTGATAAAGTTCCCAGAATATCAGCGGCAGGAGACTTTTTGGTTTTATGACAGTGATAATCGGAGAGCTGCTCCGAGCTGGTGACTGACAGGCTGCTCAAGTTCTGCTGATGAAGTCTGAAATCAGAAAGTCGGTGGAATTCCACTGACTCCCACAGCTCAGGCCTCTGGTGTCCGTAAAGTCTGTCTCGTACCTCCGGTTCGCTATGCCGGCCGGTCTTGTCCTCATCACTGTACACTTGTTATTCAAAAGATCATAAAGTGTACATTTAGTGTGTTTGCCTTTAAAATATGAATGTGCAGCATGAAGTGCTATTTAAAAAAATCTGAAAATGTTTGATTTTTCGTTGTTTCTTCTGGTTATTAAATCATTTGAAGAGGAAACAAGCTGGGCTGAGAGGCTTTTCCTCAGCTGGCTCACCGTGACTTTTGTTTGCAGACTTTAGTCTCTGTGTTTCGACACAAACTCATTTTTGTTTTTACAGTTTTGCTGTGATGAACTGATCCATGGGATCATTTCCTCCACCAACACATCCAACTTCATGGCATCACATTTGGTTTTGCTAAAAAGCCCAAATGCTGCTGTTATTAATGGCAGTAATGTCAGCTGACTGACCCCAAAATGCTGTAAGACGGAGGTGTAATCTGTGCATTCCAGCGTATTCCCTCTGCAGGATCTAAGATCAGGATCGAGGGATAATAGTGATGGAAATCAGGCTCTGCACAGCGACCCGGCGCCTCTGATTCAGGATGTCGTTCTGTGCAGTACTTGCTTCATGTTAGCGCCTGCAGCTTTAAAACGAAGACTCTAAATGCCACATGGCTCCATGAGCACGGGGAGCGCTGCGGTTCGGACTGCGTCTGTGGCGTTTATCCTGCAGCAGCAGTCAGGCTGAGGCTGCATGCTGGCATTTCTGCTGGTTAGAGAGACGTGGATGTTACAGAGGGTCGTCTGTCGGTGGAGTTCACGTGAAGCACTTCAGCTCTGGCGCCTGGAAAAGGACGCAGAGCTCAGTAAGCTTTGGGAAAAGTTTGAAGCAGAGAGTTTCCATGAGTTGACTGTTTTTCCTGTCCTCTGTCTGCTCTTTCATTTTTCTCTCAGCGTGTTTCCTCACTCCTTTCCTTCCTCTTCCATCCCACTCAGATCCTGGAAACTCTCCATCCAGAGTCTCTTCCTCGTCGTCCTCCTCCACAGCGGGGGACAGCGGCGCCGAGCATCTCCTGCAGAGGAAGCAGCACTCCAGCAGCAGCTCAGGCTGTAACCCCGACTTCCCGTCTCCCCGCTCTCCCAGCACCTTGCCTCGGAGCTGCGCCCCGCCTGCAGGCAGCAGCCGGGACAGGGACAGGGACAGGGACAGGGACAGGGACAGGGACAGGGACAGCCAGCTGGAAAGCCTGATGCTGCAGCACTCGGACGTGGAGAGGAGGAAGGAGGTGCTCTTAGACCACCTGAGGCAGAAGTACCCCCACCACACTGCTTTCCTCATGGGACACCAGGAGCTCAGGAAGGAGCAGGTGAGACTGACTCTTTGACTCTTGTCTCAGGGGACGCTGCTCTGGTCACTCGGTCATGTCCAGGTCGAGCTGAGCCTCAGCATGCAGCTGCTCCTGAGCTCTGGGTCTGGGGAGGCATGGCTCTGAAAGGAAAAGCTGCTTTAACTGCTTTTTTAATGCACATGTCTGAAATGAAATCAGTCTCTGTCCGGTGTCGGTTCAAACGGCTTCCTGGTTCAGACTTGCTGCAGAACTCACTGATATTTTCATGCTTCTTCGTCCTCAACACACTGAAATGTAGAACTCATTTTCTGAGGTCCTGGCAGCCACAGCTGTTAATCAGCATATCTGGCCGATCCTTTTCTAATCACGACTCTCAACTCACATTACAAATAAATACTTCCCCCTGGACTTATGCGTGAGTAGTCGACACTGCCTTTATTTTGAAAAGTGCACAACCCAGTGACATAGAAGACATAATGAACCGATTCCCCACTTCCTGTTCACTTTATTTTCCAGCACTGTAAAAGGTTGAAACTGTACATACATGACTTACTGTACTCACAAAGAAAGGCTCACATGACATTCTCTGGTATCCTGAAGTAATAAAACCCAAAGCACAGAAACATTCTTACAGTCAGATCACAGGAAAATGTACAGGTTTACATATCAGTGTTCATCAATAAATCATCCCACTGAGATGTGAGGCTTCAAAACTCTCTCATTATAACAGTTGTAACAAACCCTGATTGGAGTCAGTTGGTGACTCAGCAGGTTTGTCCCGTCCAGGACGTTTCAGTGATGTGTCTCACTGAGGGGGTGTGGGGCTGTGCTGGTGTGTTGTTGTCGGGGTGTGTTTTGGTGGTGAGGGGGTGTGTTGGTGTGGAGGTGTGGGGGTGTGTTGGTGTGTCGGGTTGTTTGGGTGTGTTGGTGTGTTGTTGTGGTGGTGTGTAGGTGTGTTGGTGTAGAGGTGTGGGGGTGTGTTAGTGTGTTGGTGTTGGGGTGTGTTTTGGTGGTGTGGAGGTGTGTTGGTGTGGAGGTGTGTTGGTGTGGAGGTGTGGGGGTGTGTTAGTGTGTTGGTGTGTTGGTGTGTTGGTGTGTTGGTGTGTTTTGGTGGTGTGTTGGTGTGTTGGGGTGTGTTGGTGTGGAGGTGTGTTGGTGTGTTAGTGTGTTGGTGTGTTGGTGTGTTTTGGTGGTGTGTTGGTGTGGGGGTGTGTTGGTGTGGGGGTGTGTTGGTGTGAAGGTGTGTTAGTGTGTTGGTGTGGGGGCGTTGGGGTGTGTTTTGGTGGTGTTTGGGTGTGTTGCTGTCTCACGGAGGTCGGATGCGGCCGTCGGGCCTTCGGTCACGGCTGCTTCACATTCGGCTGCTTTACATAAAAGGAGCTGCGGACTTGAGGGAGGAGGTGATGAAACGGTGCAGACATTTGGTTTCGTGCTCTCAGTCCTCACCGTCTTCACAGGACTTCTCTCCTTCTTTTCTATAATTCTGAAGTTTTCAGCTTCCTGAACTCATCCATTTAGCTTCTTCTTTCTCTTGATGATTAAATATTACTAAAACTACCACATTACAGGATGATGAGTCAATCGGAATCAGTACGCTAAAATCCTGCGTTTAAATCCTGTAAAATAAAGTTAAAGGGACTTAAGGCCAGATTTGTGAAAAACTACACCTGCATTTCCAGTTTATTCAATGCTAACGGGCCGTGAAGCATTACAAACCTAAAATAACAGGCCAGTCCGCGTATCTGTCTGTTGCCTTATACAGGCTGTGTGCCACAGAATTTGTTGCAGTTCGGGGTCCGAATTTCCTGCGCAATCGTGGGGATGTGACGTAAATTGACGCTGTATGCACACTGCCGAACAGGAAGAACATGGCCGCCGTGGACGCGGACTCAAACACTGCATCCCTGGTGCCGTGCTGTGAAGACAGTCTGTAAAAGCCTCAGTATGCTTCCTCGTCGCAGCGACGCCGTTCCTGCGCAGCGCCTCCGCTAGGGCTTGAGGCGTATCGGAAGTGTTTGTGGCGCTCCCGTTCCGCCTCGGCTGGCGGCTGCAGTTCCCCACAGCGCCTATCGCGGCAGCACTGAGGTAGATTTTGTAAAGTTGCCTTAAGTCCCTTTAATTTAAGTTAATTTAAAGTTTAATGTTAAGTTATTGATCAGAATCAATCGCTGATAAATTATACCCCAGTTGACAGCATCATTTTAACAAGTGGTTTCAAGTTAAGCAGCATTTCTTTCAAATTTAGGAGAATTTTTTATTTTATTTTCAAACAATACAGTTGCAAAACAATATTTTTTAAATGTAAATATATTTACGTGTGTTAGTGTCAGTTTTCAATTACACATTTTCAAAATAAAGAAATAATCTTTTACTGAACCAGCTTTTTAAAAAATGAAAATTCAGTTCAATTTAAATAACATCAGTTATTGCAAATATGTTAATCAAGTGTCATCAAACAAACCACCTTATCTTCTAAACGTTTTAATGTATAAAAATTCACAGAACTACAGATTATGTTAAGAATCAATGAAATATAATGAGTCAACAGATCTGTACAGGTGGTCCTGTTAATGAAAGGCAGCCTCTCTCCATTACAGACATATTTACCTCAACACTGCCCTCCTGTGTCCCTCAGTCCACTGCAAACAGCACAACAACCAGACGGAAAGATACATTTACATTTAGAAACATTCAGAGACCAGAGATTTTACATGATTATACGTTTAAACATCTTGAAGTTAAATATAACCAATCAATTCTTAAATTAATTTTGAAATCAACATCATGAAACAGAGGATGTTTTTGGGTTTTTTGATTGCGATTAAGAGCTGACCTACAAAATTCTGCACAATTTTAATCAGTCTTAAGGTTGTCTTTATTTAAATTGCTCTAAACGATCCTCTGATAATGAAGAGAGGAGATGAAATCACCGCAGTTTCAGGATTACTGGGAGATTTAATCAGTTGTTAAATTTGAAGTGATAAGAACAAAGAGTGTTGTTGTTGGTAGAACAGATCGCAATCACCCTGTAATCTACGTCCTTTCAGGGCCTGAATGTCAACAGATATTAGTGCTTATATGAGAAATGAGCAGATACACACTTATTTAAGCACCACTTATAAAAATAGATGATGCACGAACACATGGGCAAAGCCTGGTGAGGTTTAGTGGTTATTAACAGATATTGCTGTTTTGCACCTTTGCTTTAAGTTTTTCTCTGAGTGAATCAAATAAGCATCAATACTATTCCAAAATAAATAAAATATTGTGCACAGTGAAACATTTTTAGAAGAGTACAGCCTTAAGCTGTTGACATTTAGTAGTTGTCTGCTCTCAATGTGAAATCTAAACCCTAAAACGGATTATTCTATATTATTTTTAAGTTTAAAATGAACAGCTTTCCCTCCCTCCTTCCTTCCTTCTTCCGTGAGGTCTGAGAGTGGAGAAGTTCATCCTGCGGTGGGGAGAGAGGCGGGTTGGTGTCGTCCTCGCCGCTCTCTGATCTGACAGGAAGAACACGAGAGAGTGAAGTCTGGCCGCTTCGCTCGCCCAACCTGTAAATCCAGCGCTGTTTGTTGAGGTGGAGCTGAGTTTTATCGGCCCAGGAGGAGAGGTGGAGTTTCACTGACAGAGAGCTGCAGCATGACACACACAAACACACACACAGACACACACACAGGTGGAACACAGTGAGGACACACACTGTGGACACACACACCTCCCTGGACTGTATTTCTGCTGGACACTGACAGTTACAGGCAGACGGGTACCTGCAGGCTCCGCCCCCTCAGGTGAGCTCTTTATTTATGGACAGCCGGTTTCTGTTGAGGGCACACACACACACACACACACACACACACACACACACACACACACACACACACACACACACACACACACACATACTTTGCGGCTTGATTTCAACCTGCTCAACTGGAAAACCTGCAGGACCAGGACCTGCTCCATCAGTGGCTCGCTTTGTGTGTGTGTTTGTGTGTGTGTGTGTGTGTGTGTGTGTGTGTGTGTGTGTGTGTGTGTGTGTGTGAGTCCCATGCTGATGCAAACTTTCCTCCTGTTGAGCTTTTGTTTACTTTCTCTTGTCTTAAGTGATTATTGCCATTATTGTGCATCGTAGCTTTGTGGCCACTGTGAACCTCTCTCTCTCTCTCTCTCTCTCTCTCTCTCTCTCTCTCTCTCTCTCTCTCTCTTTCTCTCTCTCATTTCATCACTTTTATTACTTTACTTTTCTTTCACATACATTCCGTACATATGATGCATTAAATACTCATTTCCTCGTGACTGTAAACCTCTTGTGTGATGTGTTGACTGATCAAGCTGAGAAAGAAGCGTGAGGACGATATTTTAGTGCCGCCTACATTCTCACACTTCTGGGAGACCTGTCAGAATGAGAAAACTGTCAGATATCTGCGCTGTGCTTCCCTTTCTAAGAGCATCTTATTGGTGTTGTACACCGACCCTCATAAACAGAGTCAGCGTCAGAGAGTTACCATACAGGAAAACAACACCAGTCAGCTTCCTGTGTTTCACAATAAAGTGATTTTGGACAGATCTGAAGGTCTTAATCTCTATAATAGCTTTAATTTGTTCTTGTTAGCATTTGCCGCATTGTACTAAAATAAACCTTAATCCAATAATCTTTTACTATCAGCTGTTTAAATTACTTCACTGTTATGTTGTGAAACAGTAAATCTTTAAGCTCACAACAGTCTGAAAGCGTCTTGTGAGTCAATACTTTCATATCTGGGTGAAAGAGAGTTCGGGGTTTCAGATCTCTGCATTTCCTTGTTTTTTTCCCGGTCTCGTGTTCCTGGAGTGCTGTGGGAGTCGTTGGTGTTATTCTGCTGGTCTTTGCCTCAGTGGGGCTGGACCGGCCTCAGGTCCTCGTGACAAGACTAATGACCGTCATCAGTCCGTTTCCCACACTACAGCTTAACTCCCGGCAGAGTTTTCTCCGGTATTCAGCCCACAGTGGGATAACTCACCTCTAATTTAACCCAAAGGGTTTCCCTTCCACCGAGCAACATTCAGTCCAGAAGTCCGTCCCCTCCCGGCACGGCGGCCTGGTTCTGTCCCCGGGGAGGAGACGTCCTGCGTGAAGACGATCTGGAATGTCAGCCTCCCTCCGGTCTCCAATTAACACCTCCCACTGCCTGTGTGCCACTTTTTAGAAAAGATACAGCAACATGTAATGTGTGTGTGTGTGTGTGTGTGTGATAACTGTAGTGAACGTCAGTCAGATCAGAAGTGTCAGTCTTAGTTCACATTCAGTCTGTTTTCTGACTTTGCATTAAAGCAGGCTCGGTTCTGCTGTCGGTTGTTCCAGCTTGCAGAACACCGTCCTCCATGCTGTCCTCCCTGCCGTCCTCCCTGCCGTTCTCCCTGCCGTCCTCCCTGCCGTTCTCCCTGCCGTCCTCCCTGCCGTCCTCCATGCTGTCCTCCCTGCCGTTCTCCCTGCCGTCCTCCCTGCCGTCCTCCCTGCCGTCCTCCCTGCCGTCCTCCCTGCCGTCCTCCCTGCCGTCCTCCCTGCCGTCCTCCATGCCGTCCTCCCTGCCGTCCCCCCTGCCGTCCTCCCTGCCGTCCCCCCTGCCGTCCTCCCTGCCGTCCTCCCTGCCGTCCTCCATGCCGTCCTCCATGCCGTCCTCCCTGCCGTCCCCCCTGCCGTCCTCCCTGCCGTCCTCCATGCCGTCCTCCATGCCGTCCTCCCTGCCGTCCTCCCTGCCGTCCTCCCTGCCGTCCTCCCTGCCGTCCTCCATGCCGTCCTCCCTGCCGTCCCCCCTGCCGTCCCCCCTGCCGTCCCCCCTGCCGTCCTCCCTGCCGTCCCCCCTGCCGTCCTCCCTGCCGTCCTCCCTGCCGTCCTCCATGCCGTCCTCCATGCCGTCCTCCCTGCCGTCCCCCCTGCCGTCCTCCCTGCCGTCCTCCATGCCGTCCTCCATGCTGTCCTCCCTGCCGTCCTCCCTGCCGTCCTCCCTGCCGTCCTCCCTGTGGTTCTCCCTGCCGTCCTCCCTGCTGTCCCCCCTGCCGTCCTCCCTGCCGTCCCCCCTGCCGTCCTCACAGTCCAGAGTGTGAGCGTTGTGCCTCAGAGCAGCAGCATCGTGTGCAAACAGGAGCCTTTCAGGAGGGATCTGTGTGTTTTAAACCCTGTTTGGAGGCATCTCCTCTGAGATCCGGAGTTTATGTTCTCCGTGGAGCGATCGGCCCGAAGCCACTGCAGATCAGACGATTTCCTCCTTCCAGGAGCCAAACTACAGTTTTCTCCTCTGTTGTCCGGACAGTGAAAGTTAAATCAGCACTCTGTGTTCCTGTGTTTCAGTTAGCGCACATCAACACACCGTGGGCCCGTGGTTGTGAAGGATTATTAGAGAGTGAGATTAGATGATTTCTACCTTCATTTGGTTTTTCTTTCAGCCTGAAAAGTTGAGTTGCTGCTGCAGTAGTTCGTGGGTCTTACTGAAACGGCGATGAGTCGTGCTCTTCGTGGAGATCATGACCAGCAGATCCAGGACCGGTGTCTTTTAATCCATTCACCTGACTACATCCAAAGACATCAGAAAGTTATTTAAAATGGCAGATAGGTGTGTGTGTGTGTGTGTGTGTGTGTGTGTGTGTGTGTGGGTGTGTGTGGTGTGTGTGTGTGTGTGTGTGTGTGTCTGTGTGTGTGTGTGTGTGTGTGTGTGTCCATTCAGGGTGTAACCTGCTGGGATTGTCTCCTCACACACTCATCTCGCAGAGATGCTGCTCTAACCTGCTCCGGCGTCACATTCACCCTCGAACACGTTCAGCGCCTCAGACCAGTTCAGGCTCTGGTGACAGTAAAGCCAGAACGCTTCTGGATTCCAGCCCTCCGTCTTCTGTACCAGCTGATCAGCTGATCGGCCGCCAGCTGACCGAGGGCTTCACCAGGTCGAGTTCCGTCCCGCTGTCTTCCCACAGACACCTGTGCTTCATCACATTTATGGAAACAGGTTTTTCTGGAAGATTTCCAGTCAAGAGAAGCAGCAGAGTGACGATAGCAGTCGACAGATATCTCAGATATCTCATATACTGTGATAGATCGCTGATTTCAGCTTGTTATTCCGTCTCATGCCCTTGTTTGTTTTTCCTGTTTGATGTGAACTTTGGTAACCTGTGTCTGGATGGCTGTCTGCCCCGCCCTCCTCTGCTGCTCTGCAGGTGTTCTCCCTCACCTGGTGTGAATGCTGCTTGATGTTACGCCTCATTTATGTCGAAGACGCTTGTTTATTTCCTTTGCTTTGTATTTATCAGCCTCATTTCCAGCAACTATTTATTCTCCTTCTCAGACATGATCGCTGCCTCTTCAGCAGTCACCATGTTTATTCCAGGAAAACAGCTGTAGCTGCTCAGAGCTGCCCCCAGTGGCGGTTCAGTGTAACATCCCAAGCAAAGGCAGTCATGAAAATACATTCAAAGCATTGAAATTAAACAAACCATCAGGAAACAAAAGCAAAACAAAAAAAAGGAAAAAAAAACCTAATATGAAATAAGAAATGAAGCTAAAACAATCTTAAAAAACAAAGTCTTTCTATGCATCCAACTTTACAAATAATACATTTCTACATGAGCAGAGGAAGAGCTTCACTGCTTCGCCTCAGAAATCAATCTGAGATTAAATTCCAGGAGCAGTTTTCAACCCAATCACTGAGTGAAAGGGGTCAAAACTCTTATTTTTCTGAATGGAAATGTTTTTTTTCTGAATACAAAAATATGGATGACAATAGAAAATGTATGAATCTAACCAATTTGGTAATATTTTAAGATGATTATATTACACTTGAAAAAATGAAGCTAATTCTAAATATGTTTACAGTTGCTTCATCAATGAAGGTAATCAGCTCGATAAACATGAAAAATTATGAAGATTAGTTTAACCGAAATCAAGAGGAAGAACGTTCAAGAATTCTACTTGAAGAATTAGCAGCTGTTTTTCTTTTTTTCTGAAACTTCGACCAAAATAAGCTCTACTGTCAAACCTGTGGAGTTCTCAGATCCAGAACGTTAGAACCCTCCATGGAGCAGCAGCGAAAGGACAGGGACACTTTCTGAGGGGACCGTTTGTTCCCCAGAATCCTCAGCAAATTAAACCTGTTCTGAGCCTTTTTCGTGATGGCGCCGGTGTTGGTGCTCCAGGTCCTTCGTTCCCCTTTTCAACTTGGCTCTCGTAATGCCGCTCAGCTCCCTCTTCCTGGATTTTAGGGCGGCGTCTCCCTCACTGAGCAATTTCTGCACCTGTTTTTGTCATCCTGGACTTTTTGCCCCGTCGATCCAGCCTGGCGATCTCTGTGCAGAATGTGAAGCATGTCAGGGCGCTGCAGTCTCCAGCTCTACGTCCTCGTGTTCTCAGAGCGCATCTTATCCAGAACACCGACGACGACTGTCATGCACACCTCAAACCGATCAAACGTTCGAGTTGAGGGGAGAGCGGAGCGAACCTTACTGGTCGTCCGTCCCTCGTTTTAAGGGTTTGTTCTGTAGTTTGTCCACCAAGTGTTGCAGCTGCTGGCAGTTGCTTGGCTTGTATTTGTTCTGCCTGTACTGCAAGTGTCTGTTTCCACTCTGATATCTTGAAGCTGCAGCATCGAGCCTTTCCTATTGAAGTCTGTCCTCGTGTTTACACAGGGTGTGGTCTGGACCACGTCCAACCCTGTCTTCTTTCACTTTCCGTCCTGTGTGTGTGTCTGAGTGTGATCCTCAGCGCTGCGGAGCGAGGAGGGTGTGTGATGTGGCCGACTGGCTCCAACTTCAGAATGTAGGGATTTTCTGTTAAAAATGACGTCAGTTCTTCAGTTGAAGTGGTGAGCACGGTGTTGAGAAGAGACAGGAGGAAATCAGTAGTTTAGTACGGCATCATTAGCCAGTTGATCGGAGGTCAAGGCTCTACAGGTGCAGGTTGTCAACATAATGAACACTACAGCAGGAATTAACATAAAACTCAAACTGTTTGAGCAATTGTTGATCAGCTGATAATGCTTCCTGCTGCCACAGAAGACGTCTGTCTCACTGAGTCAGTGTCCATTACGTACTCGCTCTTGGATGCTGATGCTAAGCTGCTGCCACATGAGGATGCAGCCTCACACTGTGTGTGTGTGTGTGTCTTCATCTCCGCTGTGTGTTTTCCCGTGCTTGTGCTTCTGAATACATCTGCAGTGTGTTTGCGTCTGTCCTGGCTGACTCCCTGTCGTCTGGAGCTAATGCCTTCCTCGCTGTGCCGGCATGCATGTGTCCCGACACGTCTGCTTGTTTACAGAAGGCTGGCTGCGTTCAGCTGAAGAGGCCCTCACGCTCACTGACAGAAATCTGATCTGCTTCCATTCATTCAGCGTTGCTTCCGGCAGCTGTTCCTCTTATTAACACGTCTTTAAAAGACACAGGTTCCTTTGAATAATGCTGGCTGTCTGCGTGTCTCATTCTGCAGGCGGCTCCTCGTCGTTTCAGCAGAGCTCAGGCTCAGTAATGCATCATTAGCTTTGAACTTTATCAGCAGAACGTCCCCGTAACCCCAGACCCACAGTGTGTCTGAGTGGTCCACACACCCGACTCCTATAGTTCAGACTCCGTTTGCTGATTTTGTGATTGTTGTAATTGGTGCAAATTCACGAAAACCTCACAGTAGAGATATTTATCAGTTTGAACCACGGGTTATTGAAGAGGAAAGACAAACCAATTCACCGTAGAAGCTTCACTCCTTACTTTAAACACTTGTTTAAAGTCGTGAAACTGTTCCTGTCACCTGAAGGTGGTCTTGAAAAACTAAAATATATGCAGCTCTTTGTGTTGTGTGCACTGTGCAGTAAGATATTTCTTGAATGTTTGTCAGTGCCAATAATATTTATTTGCAAGAAAAGATACAGAATTGCAAATAAAATCAGTGTTTTTGAAAGAATTGGCTGCAGATTTTCTCACTCGTAGAAAAAGCATCTGCAGTATGGCGCTGCGGATCGTTCCTGCTGGAGGACATGAGGACAGGAGCGCTGCTGCACGGTGTGGTGTTTCATGGACCTGCTCACTACAGAGGGGTGACTCAGAGATATGTGATCCACTTAAACCTTACTGTGTGTGTTCCTATGTGAAAGCAGAAGCACGTGCGCGTGCACGTCAGGATGCAGACTTCAGTTTACCCGAACCTCTGCCTGCGTGAGCAGGACACACCATCCAGCTGCTTTAATCACATCTGTCCTTCTGACTGTGGCACCGATGAGAGGCAGATCAGCGAGTCACACTCTGCTGCCGCTCAGTCACTCCGGCAGCCAGCAGCTCACACACTCACACTCCTGTTTACACTCTCACTTGTTTGTTTACACACTCAGATGTTTTTTTTAACAGCCTCAGTTGCTTGTTTACGCATTCATTCACTTGTTCGCGCTCTCAGGTGTTTGCTCCACAGTCAGTCAGTTGCTGTTTATGCGCCGTGTTGCTTGTTGCAGCCTGAGTCCCTGCTGGATGCAGACCGGGGTTTACTCCAGCGCTCAGGCTCTGGGACCTCCTCTCTCCTGATGGTCTCTCACTCGCTGACCACGGTGACATGGTGTTTTTAACTTGAAAGTACATTTCTTGGTGTTTACATGGGAAAACGAAGGATTAAATTGTCTTTAACGCTGGAGGCTGCGAAGCGTTCTGATTGGATGTGACGTGCATACGTCTCCTGGAAGTAAACAAACCCGGTGCCGCCGGTTTTCCTCTCTTTCCTTCTTCATTAAGTTTGATGCTAGAGCTTTAGAAAGGTCTGTTTTTTCGTTTGTCCATCCGGCCGCTCTTGTCATTGCATCCATTTCTTTAAAGGCTCCCGCTACATAAATCATCTCCAGGCGAGTCGAAGTCTGTCTGCGGGCCGCCATCTTAGAAAACTGCATCATCACGAGGGAAAGAGCAGAACGACCGGAGTAAAGTGAAGGTGGAATCGAAGGGTCACATGTTGAATTTACATATAAACCCACTTTAGAACGAGAATAAACCGGTTCCTTCGTTTGGAATTAGGTTTCATTTAGAATAAAAACATGACTCAGAATTAGGTGCTGACATGGTCATTTTATAGCAGAATGAACTGATCCGGAATTCAAGAGGAATTAAAAGTCCCATGTAAACCCACTCACTCTCTATCACCCTCTCTCTCTCTCTCTCTCTCTCTCAGTCTGTAAACAGTTGCGTTTACAGATTTTGCCTGATTGTTGTGAACCAGTGAAAAACACAGGACACACACACACAGACACAGACACACACTGAGCCTGATCCCAAACCAAACACAGAGCCAAACACACAGTCTGCTGCATGGTACTGGTTTGCTTTTGTAATCCGGAGTGACAGCTGTCTTAAAACTGATGGCATGTGACGAGCCAAGGTGTGTGTGTGTGTGTGTGTGTGTGTGTGTGTGTGTGTGTGTGTGTGTGTGTGTGTGTGTGTGTGTGTGTGTGTGTGTGCATAGGAGTGACCATTAGGCTTCATGTTGGGGATGTATCTGCGTTTGGTGAACTAACTGCAGGATGATGCAATGAACTGCAGACAAAAAGGTGAAATCAGTGACTGTTGGGTAACTCAAAGACGTGCAGTTTTTATAAAAATAACACTGTTTTCTAGTTGTGAAGTCTTACCAGTAACGGGTGTTTTCTAGCTCACATGCAAGACGTTGAGTTATTTAAACCTTTCAGATGAAATGGCGCCTGATCACATAAAACTGTCTGAGTTTGTTTCTTGGAGCAAATCTGTTTCTCTCTCTGGAGATCGTCTGTTCACTCAGTAATTCATTGTTTGACAGTGGCTCTCTATCTTTTCTTCTGAATAACATGGGAGCGTTTGGGCAGAAGACCTTCAGATAACACACTGAGCCACTGCTGCACTTCTCAAGTCACTTCATTTGGAGAAGCGCGCGTGTGCGTGAGTGCGTGTGTGTGTGCGTGTGTGCGTGTGTGTTCCCAGTTCTGCGTTAATTGCATCAGTGATGGTTGAGGTTGGACTGAATATTTCAGACAGCAGCACGGCTCCTCTCTGACGGAGCGTCTGACCTGTCGGTTTTCAGAGAAGTCCTCTTGCAGTGCATTTCCTCAAACTGTTGCAGACTCACCTCACAGGTATATTCCACCAGCACTGCAGATTCCAAAATCTTTCCAAGCAAAGTGGAAACATAATCTAAGTAAGATGAGTTATTCTGAGGGAATTGAGGGGGGTGTTATACGAACGACTGCTTCGTTAATAAAGTTAGCTTCCTTTAAAGGAACTGTTGGCAAAATGACAGAACCTGCTAAGAAAGGAAAACAATCTTCTAGTTTTGTTCTAATTGACCAGAACCAGTCCTCCCCTTGTTCTTGGTTCACAAGGATGAGCTTTTCCCATCTTTCCATACAAATGAAGAATCATTGAGTATGAAGCTTTGAAAAAGGTTTGAGAAACACGAGCAGGTAACAGCTCTGGCAGGAACTTCCTCCTCTCACGTGCATCACAGACGTTAGCATGCTGGCGTTGTGTTTTTCTGGCCCCTCCCTCTGATGGTGAAAAGACGTCTGTGGCCGTCCGTTGCACATCACATCAAATTGTCTCAGAAGAAGTTGCACATCTTGGTCGAGGAAGCGTTTCTCACGCTGTCAGACGGCCTGTAATTGTCACCTTGTATGTAAGTATGTCGTCACCTTTCATTCCAGTCAGCTCTCGTCCTTCTCATTTGCGGTTTCCATGCAAAATTACATGTCTGAGGTCAGTGGCTTCTCAAAGTCTCACCTGAAACCCGTCATGGGGAGAGAAGCGATTCAGTCTAGTGGCTGTGGTGTGTGACGCCTCTGATTCGACAAACGTTAGTAGAGAAGTTTGTCATTCTGAAGAGCTCGGTGAAGTAATTCATGTAACCATGAATTTTACTGCTTCAGTTGTTTCTGAGCTCGGATCACAGAACAGCTGACTTTACAGATAAAGCTCTCCCGGCAGAAGCGTTGCAGCAGTCACACGTAAAACCACAGCCATTTGTGAAGATGCTCCATTCGTCTGTATTTTCAGCACTTGAATCCCAATACTTAAACTTTTCAACTGTAAATATTCATTGACAGCTGTTTGTCTGCATTGACGACCTGTATTGCCTGTACCAATTTTAATATAGATGAACAGCTTTACTCATTTGAAAACCTATTTACAGACAGACACATTTTAAGATGACTTTTGCAGATTCCAGTTAGCATTAATGAGTCATTTTACACTCTGGAAAATCTCATTTCGGACAAGCAGACTGAGACACAGACAAGTCTCTATTTGCATTGACCATTAGTTTTGCTTCAACAACGCCTGAATTTGACAGAAAGTCCAGGATCCCAACAGAGAGGGAGGTGTGAGCCCCGGGCTGCTCCTCTTATGGTACAGTTTTTTGGGAATGTGTGTTGAAGGCTGAACTAAAATCGGTGAATAGCAGTCTGACCGTAACGCCAGTCCGGGTGTCGTCCGCGGATCAGTTTGGCCGGTAACTGAAGTAGGTCCGGAGACTCAGATGGCGACGAGCAGATGTGAGTCCTGATGAGTTTCTAGAAGCATTTCATCACTCCTGAGGTCAGACCACTGGCTGGAGAGGCTTCCATCGGTAGCGGCATGATGGTGGCTTTCTTGAGGCGTGTTGCAGCAGTGATTTCACTCACAGCAGTCCAGATAGTCTTGTCTGCCCTCGGTTGCTGGTTCAGGAAAACCCAAATGGTCTCCATTTGAGGGGTATCATCTGGCAGAATTGCTATAGGGTCATTTCACATGATTTGTCCTGTTCACCTGTTCACTCATGCAGCCACAGGGCACAAAGTGCTCAATGATCATGTGGACGGAAAGCTTTCTAAGAACTTCACTGGTACACACAAGGTCTTTATTTAAATGTCAGTTCACTTCTTCAGGGTGATCCTACCAGATCAACTGGGATCTGGTTCCTCTCATATAGCTTCTGGTTACCTTGTAACTGCTCCTCCGGATTAATGTTAGAATAACCCCAAGACACTTGACTGACTCTATATCGTTCAGGACATGTTGCAGTTGGATGCTTTAAAGGTTTTTTTGTTTTTTTTTTGAAGACAACTTCTCACTTGCGTGAATTCAACAAAGATGAAGGCTGAAGGAGCCTGTATTGAGATAGAACTTCAGAGAGGGGGTTGGGAGCTTGGTCAGGTGCTGTTGCATGTTCTCGTGATTCACATGTTGTTTGTTCCCTGTGCTGAAAACTCAGAAAGGTCCTAAAGCTTTAGTGATGAAAAGCATCTGAACAGAGTCAAACTGGAAGCTTCTCACTGGGAAACCGCTGCCCCGGCCAGAGAAGACCCCAAACTCACCTCACAAACTCACGATATGTTAACGCTGCGTGAACAGCCTCGTAGGTCTGCTCCTCCTGTTCATGCTGCACACTGCACCACTCATCAAAGCGTGGTCTGTGTGGAGGAAGGTGTGAAAACCCACTGCAGCGATCCTCTTCTGTCCTCCGTCTCATTCTCTCCAGGTCAGGTCACCCCGGCCATCTGACGGTGGCCCATACGCCGCTGCGCTGGGACTGGTGGAGGAGCAGGACCCTCTGGCTTCAGACGCCATGTCTGATGGGGACGTGCTGCCTCCATCCGTTCCCTTTACAAGGGGCACTAAAGCCAGAGCCAGCCTGCCTGCAGGACGCTCCAGCGGGCAGACTCGAGACAGGCCATTGGGTGGGTACCAGTTAAATCCACAAGCACCAACCAGTCCAAGAGAAGTTAGTGAATCGTGTCCTCGTGGCTTTGCTGAATAACATAGTCACAACAAATATATCACATGATCCGTTGCAACCCTAACCTGTATGTGAGCCGCTGCCGCTGAGTGAAGGCTTCCTGTTTTGTGCTCAGGTGTGCTGTACCTGCAGTACGGGGAGGAGACAAAGCAGGTGAGGATGCCCTCGGAGATCAGCAGCGTGGACACTCTGAGGGCTCTGTTTGTCACAGCCTTCCCCCATCAGCTCACCATGAAGATGCTGCAGTCCCCCAACATGGCAATCTACACCAAAGACACCGACCGCAACGTCTACTACAACCTGGAGGACGTCAGGTGAGCCAGCTGTTTGGCTAATGTTCTAAATGACAAGGACCACTATGAATAAAAAAACATGACATGCATCCAGCTAAAAAGAAAAAGATGCAAGGAGGATCAAACAAATGCTTCACAGCTTCACCTAATCAAACTGCACCTTCAGTTCCTGAAGCCAAATTCTTTTTTCTGCTGTATGGCTTCAGTATGGTGTTGTAAACTTGATTGTGTGCTCTTTCCAGCTTCTCAATCAATCTCTCCATTGGAGACAACAGTAGATCAAGAACGATTCCATTTAAATATCGCTTTCTCAAGTTGATCACCCACATAACACATGCAAACCAAAAGGCAACATGACTTTACCTGCGTAAAGAAACAAGGCAGTTGAAAGTATTTTACATTGAACAGCTGTCAAGAAAGCAAAGGGATGGAGAAGTTGCTGACAGGATCTGTAGGAAGCTGCTGGTATCAAAGTGCTTCTGACCACAATCCAGAGTGAGACTGTGATCATTTGACCGGCGTTCAGGGCCCATGATGCCTGGACCGAGCTGCTCCTCGAGTGTGACGACCTCAACGTCAATGCAGTGTGACGCCAGAGCGTGAAAGCTGAGCTGGCATGTAATCTTGTAGAAGTCGACTCACGTTGAAGCTTCTCTGCGTGTGTTCTCCCCGGCTGTAGAAACGTCACGCCGCACTCCTGTCTGAAGGCTTATCACAAAGACGCCGCACATGTGTTCAACCGCCACGCCAGGCCCGCCAACGCAGAGGGACGGGTGAGTCAGCCCAGCAGACGCCGGCGTCACGGCCTCACTGCAGGAGACCTGCCACTTTGAAGTGTGTGTCAAACACGGCTGGGATTCTGCTTTAGGGGAGGATATTTGTGTCATGACCTGCAATCAGCATCGGCCTCATCTTCTGTGGAGGAGCTGGTGTGTTGCATCTTCACACACAACCCAGTGCGCTAACAGTGGCTTTATATTTCACACGACAGCTTCAATATTATGCAGAAATAGTTAATGGCCTAAATTTCTTTGTCAGGTTGTGCTTCTCTGTGACTTTGCTATTGCAGAGAAGCTGTTCCTGGAATGAAGAACATGAATCATGAGCTCAAAACATGACAGAGTGGTCTTAAGAATAAATTGAAGGGAGAAGTTAAAATATAATCAAGGTTTAACAAGTGTAGTTACTGCTGGGCGTGGAATAATGCATGCGTCTTATTAAAGCTCGGGTAGACGATGTTGAAGAGCCTGCAAGATTTGAAAGTCTCACACCTCAAGCCATCCCCCCTAAGCTCCTCCTCTCCAATCAGTGTAGCCCAACGCCACACCCCCACCAACGTGACCGCGCATCTCTACTCATGTTTTCAATGGGACCCCGCTCCACGCCGAGGGTGACCAGACGTCCGCTTTTACCTGGACATGTCCTCTTTTACCCGGACATGTCCTCTTTTACCCGGACATGTCCTCTTTTCACGTCCTGTCCGGGGCGTCCGGGTTTTTTAAATTCAAGGAGAATCGGGGTTCATGTTTCTCAAAGCACATAAACACAAACTGACCAGCGCTTTGCACACAGTACTGTGATAACATTTAGTTGCACGATGTAATTATCGAGAGGCGTCTTGTGAGCCGATCTGCACCACGCGCTCACACACACACACACACACACACACACACACATACACACACACACACACACACACACACACACACACACACACACACACACACACACACACACACACAGACGGGGCAGAGCAGACAGCGGAGCACGGCCTCTGATTGGTTTCTTAAGAGCGGTCCGCGCCTTACGATTGGTCGGAGTTTTTACTGTCCTTTGGCCGCTACAGTTGTCAGATTTTTTTCCACACCTTTTTCCGTCCACATAGTGTATTGACTTCTCCCAGGGGGCGAGGAGCATTTCACTCAGTATGATAAAAAGTGCTGTTGGACAACATCGTCTACCCTAGCTTTAACATCTGTGACATATAATTGTCCTTTTCTCCTCTGAGCAGTTTTTGGTAGATGTAACATATTTTCAGTAGGAACTTTTAGTCTTGAAATTACATCACATTGTTTAGTTTTGACAGAGACGATGTTAGTTATAATGTTTTCAGCGACCTGTTTTAACTTCAGTCTTAGTCTAGTCTTTGTGTCAATCTGTCATTTCAGTTAGTTTAAATTGTGTTTAAAGGCTTAATCTAATCTAGATTTAGTCAATTCAGAGTCTGAGCATTTTACTCAGAATTATCCTATTTTTGCCCTGAAAACTGATGACATTTTTGGTCTCGCTATAGTTAATGTAATACTTATCACACAAATTCGCTCATATGCCGACGACACTGTTCTTTATTTTTGGGCTTGTATTATTGTGCCCTGGCCTTAGAGCAGTTACAGTATGAGTTTGATGTCATCCAGAGCCCAGACTTGGACCATTTGTAAGGACTGCTGTTGATGATTTTGCCGTCTGCACTGACGGGTCATGAGCCGTCAGCGCAGACGGCAGGCGGCTGTCTGACTCCGTGTGGGAGATATGTGGGGAGACAGGTTCCACAAGGCTGCAGTAAACATGCTGTGTCCCTTCAACCGGGCGCTCGCCTCCGGGCCAATCAACAGCACATTTGTCTTCCTGTTTTGACCTATTAGTGCTTGTAGCCTCTGAGCTAATCGGAGTCAAACAATTTCCCAACTCATGGGTCGGATGTGTCAGTGACGCTAAAATCAAGGCAGTAATCAGAGGTGAGAGGAGGTGGAATGGTTTTGATTCTAATAGTTGTTGTCAGCCATGTTTTTGTTTTGTTTTTTATTCCTCCTCAGGATTAAACCAACACTTACTGCATTTTTTCTTTTTTTGGCCCGCAGACCCGCTGTAACAACTGAGTCACGTTCTGTTTTTGTTGTTTGTGTTCTGATCTGAGCAGAACACAAACAGACATTTTGCCATCATTTCCATCACATCCATTCATGTAGACTTGTCAAAAATATGGCGGACAAGTTAATTGCAGCCCTTCAAATATTGTTAATTGATTAAAAAAAAATAATACCCACAAAAACAACCTACATATGATCAGGGAGAACATTTTAAAAAAGAAAGTTTTATTCATTATCGTTATTTTTAAGTTATCTGGATGAATAAATATCATTTGTTTGAAGGTATTCTTTAGGATGATGGAGAGATCATTCTGACTCCAAATTCTCTTTTTAGACCACAGAAGCTGGTTTGTAATGAACTTAATGTCGTCTTGGTTGTAATTCAGAATGTGTCTGGTTACATGTCAGATGATCAGAGGTCATCTTCCCAGGATTCTTACAGGAGGACTTTGACAGAAACCATGCTTCATTTTGTCCTGGTCATACTGATAACACACTTCTAAATCAGGTTCATTCACCTCTTCTGTTTATGAACGGCTTCATTTATCGTTGTGGGGATAATTACTGTGATTGTGCCGAAGGAGGTCTGATCCTGAAGGAAACGGAGACATTCCTCCGGCAGATAACATGTTGATGAAGGACTTTCTCCTTCCATCCACTGGCTGCTCTTTATCTCCACGCACAACAACAACATGTTGTGAGTGTGAGCATCAGCATAGCTCGCAGAATGTTTTCTGTCTCTGTGTTTGACAGATAAAATACTTGGAGACCGATATGTTGCAATCCTTGATATGACTGTGGACGAAAAAGTTCAACATTAGAAAGTCAAGGTGTCACAGCCTGACCAGCTAATGAACTGGAAGGTCCTGCAGAGGTTCCTGGAGCCAGGAACTGGTCTCAGTCTGGCTCTGCAGGCCACAGTCATGGAGGAGACTGCTGGCTGGACAGATGTCCAGAAGACCGTCACTGACAGACTCCACAAGGAGGGACAGCCAGTAGCGCTCCCTGCTGGAGACGCTGGGCGTTCAGAGAGCCGAACCCAAACATGAACCCAGATGAGAGGAAGGAGAAGGTGAAGCAGCAGCAGAGAGACGACTGGCAAGAAAAACCTGCGTCAGAAGGACTGAGTCTGGGACAGAACATCAAGAACCACAGAACACAGAGGGATCCTGGACAGGCAGTCCTCCAGGCAAGCCACTGCTGAACCAGAGACCACTGCTGAACCAGAGACCACTGCTGAACCAGAGACCACTGCTGAACCAGAGACTAATGCTGAACCAGAGACCACTGCTGAACCAGAGACTAATACTGAACCAGAGACTAATGCTGAACCAGAGACCACTGCTGAACCAGAGACCACTGCTGAACCAGAGACCACTGCTGAACCAGAGACTAATGCTGAACCAGAGACCACTGCTGAACCAGAGACCACTGCTGAACCAGAGACTAATGCTGAACCAGAGACCACTGCTGAACCAGAGACTAATACTGAACCAGAGACTAATACTGAACCAGAGACTAATACTGAACCAGAGACCACTGCTGAACCAGAGACCACTGCTGAACCAGAGACTAATACTGAACCAGAGACTAATGCTGAACCAGAGACCACTGCTGAACCAGAGACTAATACTGAACCAGAGACTAATGCTGAACCAGAGACCACTGCTGAACCAGAGACTAATGCTGAACCAGAGACTAATACTGAACCAGAGACTAATACTGAACCAGAGACCACTGCTGAACCAGAGACCACTGCTGAACCAGAGACCTCTGCTGAACCAGAGACCACTGCTGAACCAGAGACTAATACTGAACCAGAGACCACTGCTGAACCAGAGACTAATACTGAACCAGAGACTAATGCTGAACCAGAGACCACTGCTGAACCAGAGACCACTGCTGAACCAGAGACTAATACTGAACCAGAGACCACTGCTGAACCAGAGACTAATACTGAACCAGAGACTAATGCTGAACCAGAGACTAATGCTGAACCAGAGACTAATACTGAACCAGAGACTAGTACTGAACCAGAGACTAATTCTGAACCAGAGACTAATACTGAACCAGAGACTAATGCTGAACCAGAGACCACTGCTGAACCAGAGACTAATGCTGAACCAGAGACCACTGCTGAACCAGAGACTAATGCTGAACCAGAGACCACTGCTGAACCAGAGACCTCTGCTGAACCAGAGACCACTGCTGAACCAGAGACTAATACTGAACCAGAGACTAATGCTGAACCAGAGACCACTGCTGAACCAGAGACTAATACTGAACCAGAGACTAATGCTGAACCAGAGACTAATGCTGAACCAGAGACCACTGCTGAACCAGAGACTAATACTGAACCAGAGACTAATGCTGAACCAGAGACCACTGCTGAACCAGAGACTAATGCTGAACCAGAGACCTCTGCTGAACCAGAGACCTCTGCTGAACCAGAGACTAATGCTGAACCAGAGACCACTGCTGAACCAGAGACTAATACTGAACCAGAGACTAATGCTGAACCAGAGACCACTGCTGAACCAGAGACTAATGCTGAACCAGAGACCACTGCTGAACCAGAGACTAATGCTGTACCAGAGACCACTGCTGAACCAGAGACTAATACTGAACCAGAGACTAATGCTGAACCAGAGACCACTGCTGAACCAGAGACTAATGCTGAACCAGAGACCACTGCTGAACCAGAGACTAATGCTGTACCAGAGACCACTGCTGAACCAGAGACCACTGCTGAACCAGAGACCTCTGCTGAACCAGAGACCTCTGCTGAACCAGAGACCACTGCTGAACCAGAGACCTCTGCTGAACCAGAGACCTCTGCTGAACCAGAGACCTCTACTGAACCAGAGACCACTGCTGAACCAGAGACCTCTGCTGAACCAGAGACCACTGCTGAACCAGAGACCACTGCTGTCAGAGGAGTCTTAGCAGGGCTGTGGATGAATGAACTGGACGGTTCTCTTTTCAGGTGGAAGTCATTGTTGTACCTGGTGTGTAAATCCAGGCCCCAGAGTCTGGAGGAAGAGGGACAGGCTCACAGTCCAGGTTCCTGGAAGTCCAGGCTGAAGTTTCCAGTCTCTGGTGGATTTTGCTGCCATCTCCTCTGCTGCTGTCGCTCCTCTGCGTTTCCTGAAGTCCACAGTCAACAGAGCTTCTACCAGGACTCTTTACAGCTCTTCCTTCTGCCTATGAGCTTGATAGAGATGCTGGTTTGATTCCCAGCAGGATTCGGCCCATGCTGAAATGTTCATTCTATGTGGAATCTGTTTTTATAATATCTAGGTTTCACTTTCTAAAATGAGTGACATAAAAACCTTTGAGCTATTTCATGAGATTGTAATATTTTAGCAGTTCCTGTGTGGAGCAGCGTCAGCAGAGACAGCACCTCGCCTTCCCCCGGGCTCGTTCAGTAGTGACAGAAGGAACCACAACCCCAGATGGTTTGGAAGAAGCAGCGATCACAGGGACTCTTGTAGACCTCATGCAGGTGTTCTGGAGGAGGGGGCTGCGTGTGTGTTTTGCTGTGTGTTTGAGTGTGTGTGGCTTTGTGGCTGAGGGGAATGTGTGTCGGCCCCGTGTGAGAGCTGGCAGAGCGGGCTGACTGACAGGCCGCCCCGCCTGTGGAGCTGGTCGGGTCGTTGCTCTGCAGGCTGGGTTCCATGTGGCTTCTTCAGACTCGTGCGGCGTTATGTGTCGTGACATGTTGGCTCTGTGCAGGTTCAGAGATCAACGCCCTTTCAGAATGAGGACATGAATTTGATTGTTAGCCGCTCATTCACACAGAGCTCTGTGCACGTCTGGTCTGCAGGAGTCCTGACTGTGTTCATGCACAGGTGAGTGAAGGGCAGCACACACACACACACACACACACACACACGACGCAGGGCTGTGCGGTGAGCAGGACACACATGAGTTCGAGCCAGGTGGGTGCAGTGCAGTCGGGGAGAGGAGCCTCTGCTCTCTGAACGGACTGACAGCTCAGGCTCAGCTGATGGGAATCAGCTCCGGGCTCAGACGCACCGACAGCAGGTTCTGTTCTGAAATGGAGATCAGGCACCATTAGCTGTTCATCGTTCTGATATATGTTCTAGCTCAACCAGTAATAAACTTCATGCTCTGGATCAATAGTCCTGTTTGTCCTGTTGTCACTGGAAACGGAACGCTCTTCCTGCAGCTGTGGTTTGGGGCGTTGGTCTCTTTATTGATGCGCACCGTGGCTGAGCTCCCAGCTTCAGCTGAGGTCTGGAAGCCTGGACCTGCTCGCCGTGTTTGAGTCGGAGTGTTGTTGTTTGGGAGGCAGTCAGTCGAGCCGCGTGAGGCTGCAGAAGCTTCGGCGGATGTTTTCAATCCTCTGCTGTGGTGCTGCTGCCTTTGATTTAATTAAGGGGCTGATTTTCACCTCCTTTCTCCCCTTTTCTTGCAGTCAGTGTTAAATCACTGACAGTCACCAAATATATGATTAACAAGTTGAGATAAGTTCTGCTTTTGTCCACTTTCTGTGGAAATTAGAAATTCAGTGAAACTCGACTGATGCATTAAATATAAATTCATGTTTGATCACAGCAAAAATAAACCTGGTGCACATGACAGTAAGTTACTTTTTGTTCTTTTAACTATTTAACCCGTCTGCCACATTTAAAGCTTTTTTTAGTTCAGTACAACTTTAAAGGAAGAACAGCAGCACTTCAATGTGCCAGTGGAAAAGCATCTTTAATGCTTCAGTAAGAGACAACGTCTTGGTGAAGACTGAAGTTGTGTGTCTGGAGGTTTACGGTTGTTCTTTGGCTGCTTGTGACAGGAAGCGTCCCTGAGCTCAGACGGGAAGATGCCCTCTAACTCTTCCAGAGGTGGAACGTCGTTCCTGTCACGCTGTCTTCAGTGTTTTCCCGGAACCGACCTGAGCATGAGACGCATCTGTCAAAAACAAGTCACACAGGAAACACACACATAGCTCACACTGGTGTCTTTACAAAATGTGTGAAAACCTTGACTCTGGTTTTTCTGCTTCACAGTTTTTGTAAATAATCATCTTTTATTTTTCATACTTAAAACTTGAATTTGCAGAGCGTGCCTGGAAACATGATCCCTCCCAGTTCCGTTCAGTGTGTGTCGTGAATGTGAAACCTGCTGCGCAGCCATCATGAGTGTGTGTGTGAGTGTGTGTGTGTGTGTGTGTGTGTGTGTTCACCGTGTTGAGGGGCTGGAGCACAGCGAGCAGATGATGTTTGTCTCATCAGAGTAAGAAGAGCCGTTATCGGCGCGGTGGAACGTGACTGATGATAACCCGAGCTGACTGGCAGAGGAGCGGTGACGAGGCCGGCGCCGAGCGCCCAGGGCCCCGAGCTGAGGCGGCGCCCGCTTGATTGGCGTGTGTGTGTGTGTGTGTGTGTGTGTGTGCTGCTCCTTGTGTTTGTTGACTGAAGGAATGAATAATGTTTTCTGAGGGTTTGATCTCCTCGTGTTCTGACAGGCCACCAGGGCTCCTCTGCGCTCATGACTCACGCTGCTAAATGGTTTTCAGATCAGGGCTTTTCTGGATTCCTGTGTGACCGTGGTGACATTTGGCTTTAATGTTTGTGTTCAGCTCAAAAAAAAAAAAAAAAAAAAAAAAGAAGATTTCTATCGTACCAGAAGGATTTCTTGTTTTTATTGGTGCTTTATTGTGAGTTTTTTTGCAATGGAATTAAGTTGATGTCCTCACTGAAGACACATTGGAATTTGATATGGTTGATTACACACGCAGTCACACACACACACACACACACACACACACACACACACACACACACACACACGCACGCATTACATAATTACTAAAAATAGTTAATAACTACTTAACTGAGTAAGTTCTTCATGACTTCTCGCTGTCTCTATCTTTGGAAGCCTTTAACGTAACGTTGCTGTGACACATAATCTGATCCGTCATGACTGATTCACTTATTTTAGTTTGAGTTCATTAGAGAGATAAAGAGGACGACAGCGGCTCCACAACTCCAATGTAAATGTCATAGAATAATGAAATAAAACGAGCCGCATTCGAACATGTACATATTAGTGCCCATCCTAGACGTAAAAGAGGAGAAATGCACCGTACTGTTGCATGAAAATTGTCTTGGAGGGATTATTAGACTTAATAAATCATTTCCTCGTGTAAGATGTAACTTTTCTGTTGTTTCATTGTCATGTGACACTGGAAGTGTAAAATTTAAAAGCCTGCTGGCGTCTTTAACTGTAATAAAACCAGACAAGAACAGACATGGTGACGGTACGAAAGGCTCGGCGCTCGGCGAGACGTTCGCCTGTTATGTAACGACAGTTTCACACTGCACCTGTATTTAAAGGCAGGACTGGTCTTCTGGGTTTTATCCTACATTCAAGCCCATCTGCTGCCTGAAAGAGAGCCCGGCTGAGGGATCTGTTCCCACATGCTGCTCGTCTGCAGCGTGTTTCCTTCTCTGAATGGGGTCTAAGCACATCATAGATATTTAAATTGTTATTTAATGATGCTGAAACATCAACTTTGATACTAGTCTAAAAAGGTAGAAAAACCATCTGGATCTTATCAGAAGTCAACAACGAAATCTCCTCGGAAAGTCGTTCAGCCGTGAGACTGAGTTCTGCCGTCGTGTGATTTCAGTTCACAGCGCGTCTTTCTCTTTGGACGCATCGGACGTGACAGCGACTTGGATTTTAAAATGCACGGAGTTAATGTTTAGTCAAGAGAGAGAAGGAGACGGCCAGACCCCCGAGAGCAAATCATGTCCTCAACTAACTTCATCTCAACAGTCCCAAAAATCACAGCCGTGAATGCAGTTTAATGCTTCAGCAGTGTGATTACATGAGAACGCCAGTTCCTGCTGACTGGTGGGAGTCTCGTCTGTCACTCCATGGTTCAAAAGGCCCATCAGCACACCGCATGTGGATTGTGGTGCAGTATGTGTGCATTAACAATAACCTTTCAAATGTGATATCTGCAGCCAAAATTATAAAAAACAGATACACGAGGCTGCAGTTCATTAAAAAAACAAAGAGGCTTTTTTCAGTTTCCTGATACAAATAGAAAATAGAAAGATCAGTAAAATTCAGTCACTGCGGCTCATGCAGCTCTCTGGATCATGACTGAATTTCTTTTTTACTGTTTTATTCTTTCTGTCAAGTTACTACATCATTTGTTTCGTTACATTCAAAATGCCCTAAATTCTTACATGGATGGTTATTTTTTCATTATTACTCCAGACAGTTTCATGTTCCTGTTCTTACATTATTGGCAGCAGTTAATCAGTTGCAAATATATATTATTTAAATACTTCTCCAATAATTTTGTGACTTTTAAAATACTGGAAAAAATAATTTTTCGTTTATTATTGGCCTTGGTTCAAAAAGGGTCAATCTTATATGCCTTTAATGGTTGTTACAGCATGAAAGCATGAAGGGCGTGTTCCGTGACGGAGGAACAGAAGATTCTTCTTCAGATGATGAAAAAAGAGGGAATCTCTCCAGACAGAAGTTAAGATACTGAAGCGAGACAGGCCAGGACGCCCCTCAGGGTGGAGGGTGGAGGGTGGAGGGTGGGACGGCCTGCAGCCAGAGGGCTTCGGTTAGAATCCAGTCCCGTGTTCCGCTGAGCCTCATCCAGACAGAGGAGTCGCGTTTCCTGCTCTGTCCGCCGACCGGCTGTACGGAGCCGACATGTAAACACCAGAGGAACCAGTTCTCCGCTGCAGGCCGTTGCTCCTCCGGCTCTTCCCACACTTCATTTACGACTCCGTCTCTCTCGGCCTGCACCGTTCCTTCGCCTGGCGGGGAGAAAGTGTGTGTGGCGGTATGTTTTGTTGTAACAGAGTGTTTTCTGTCCGTGCAGATCTCCAAAGAGGTGCTGTACGGCAGTCACAGTCCCGTCCACAGCCTGTCCTCCGGCCGCGGCGCCCTGCACGGCCTGCAGGGCTCCATGTCGCCCCCCATGGTGCGCTCCATGCCCTCCTCGCCCTCCAGGGTGGCGTACGCTGCAGGGGGGGCCGCCCGGGGCCGGGGGCCCGGGCTGGCCGATCCGGGAAGAGAGGCCCCGTCAGGGCCGGGGAGGGGCGGCGGGCCGTTCACCAGCAGCAGCGCCATTCTGGAGAGGAGGGACGTCAAACCTGGTGAGGTCTCTCACACACACACACACACACACACACACACACACACACACACACACACACACACTGAAATAAATGTACCTGGCTCTGCCAATTTTACAATTTTACAATTACAGTAAAAAAAAACCTATCATTGTGGTGAAATCCATCTCCCTCTGACATTAAGAACAAGGTCTTTCAGGCTTTTATTAAGTGAGAAAACCAAGATGAAGAAATGAGAAATAGAGAGAAAGAGGAAAGTCTGCTTTAATCCTGAGGCTAAACCTGATGCCCGAGGTGTAAAACGAGCAATAACAGGAGCCAATAATGTGATAATGTTGTTGTTTTTCTTTTCTTATCTTTCCAATAGTGCAATAAGATGCATTAAGATCATCGTATTTTAACCACGCTGTAATAGTTTTAATGCTTGAAGAAGCATCTTTCAAAAAAATTACCTCAAAATGTAAAAACTGCAGCTGACATTGTTATAATACAGAACAGAGCTGCACTTCTTGGAAATTAAATAATTTTCTGGCCGTTTGCAGCAGTTTGCTGATCATAAATCGGATGAGATAGTTGTTGCATTTATTCATTAAGGAGACAAACTCTCTAATTCATGGCTGTAATTATTATTTTATTACATTATTGGTTAAGTCATTATGTTATTTGCAGTAATTACATCATTTGCAGTGATTACTTTACTGGTTGTCCTGACGTTATTGGCTACAGAGTGTTGTTAGAGTGAGTTATTGTCGGCTGTTAGGAGTTTCAGTGTGAGAGCTGGGTCCATACACTCACCGCACGCTTCTTCTAGAGGTGCGTTGGACATCTGGAGGCTTTGTCCTGTGAAAACCGAGGGCGTCGTCTCACTTTCTTTGCAGATGATGTTGTCTTTGTTGTGAGGGCTGCTGGTCCTGAAGCAGAGTGTCTCCGTCTGTTGTTCTCATGTGGAATCAGCCGGCACGCCCTCCACGAGTTTCCCATCAGATTCGTTTTTACACGTGATGGCAGAAGGGATCGTGCAATCTGTAGACGTGAAGACGGAGCTGATCTGTAAAACTGGTTAATCGATGCGTCTGCAGTTAATACGCTCATGAATTCTGAATCATGACTGAAAGGTTCGGTTTGCAGAGGCACGAGAACTGAAGATAAAAACTACAGATCATACTGGTTAACTGTGGAAAATGTAGATGAGATCAGTATTTTTTATTCAGGACAACTGACTAAATATTTCCTACAATTCAAAGAAAAAGTGATGTGAAGTTTTAATCATGTTTCAGGTATTTTCGTGTCTTTTTCCTGGACAATTTTATAAAAATGATGCCTATCTATGGTGTGGTTTCACACAGCCTCAAGACTTTCTACACACTTGCTTTTCAGTATTCAGTTTCCAACAGGAGTTACAGGAGTTTCCAAACTTCTGCAGCTCCAGATCCAAAACCCACATTTGGGGACCGAAACACGTTTACTGTAAAACTATTCATAGAAAGACAACAGCACACGACTTCAAACACTTATGTGGTGTGTGTGTGTGTGTGTGTGTGTGTGTGTGTGTGTGTGTGTGTGTGTGTGTGTGTGTGTGTGTGTGTTCCAGACGAAGACGTGGGCAGCAGTAAGAGCATGGCCCTGGTGGTCCGCGGTGAAGGGGCCCACTACGCGGACTCCTGCTGCTCCTCCCTGCTGGACGGGGCGGGGGGCCGCCTCAGCATGGCCTCCTCCCAGTGCAGCGGCCCCCCCTCCCTCACCGGGGGGGACACGGTGGACTCCGGGCCCGGGGGGATCCCGGCAGGGCTGCAGCAGTACCGGGCCTCCGTCAAACCTCTGATGGGCTACGGAGAAAACCAGACCTGCTCCCTGCACAGGTGGACACACACACACACACACACACACACACACACACACACACACACACACACACACACACACACACACACACACACACACACAGGGCTCCAGCTCCCTCACCCTGAGCCGGCTCCTGGTCCTTGTCCCTGCAGGCAGAAGAGCAGGAAGTTCGGGGACGGCCAGCTCCCCCCTCTGGGGACCAAGACGCCTCCCCCGTCTCCTCTCAGAGGGGGGGAGGTGCGGCTGAGCGAGGGCCAGATCATCGGCGGGGTGGGCCTGGTGCCCCCCGACAGGATGTCCCCGATGCGCCGCTCGCTGCGGCGGGAAAGTAACGGAGCCTCGGTGGAGGTGGTGGGCAGGAGCAGGGGCTCCTCCTCCTCCACCTCCTCCGTCTTCGTGGACAGTCCTCTGGGACACTTCCAGGCTGGGGGGACGCCCAGCAGCTCTCAGAGGTGAGGGACAACAGGACAGTCACACAAAAGATGCTTTTCATTTTGTTTTAGCCGACGCTCAAGTAAGATTTATTTCAAGCTGTACTTAAAATGAAAACCTTCGATCAAACGAACAGAGCTAACTCTTCATTGAGTTGTATTTTGGTATTTTGCACATATAATCAGTTAAAGTGTTTCGAGGAGAAGCTTCCTCCAGATACCTGTTCTCAGGGAGGTGAAACTCTGCTGCTGTGTGGCTTCATGTCGTGTTTCTCACCTCCGTTTTTAGGTCGTCTCAGTTTAGTTTTGGTGCAGAGGGCGGGGCAGCAGGGTGAGTGTGAGCACACACACACACACACACACACACACACACACACACACACACACACACACACACACTTCAGTGTGAGACGTGGTGCTCAGTAACTTGCTCCAAACCAACCAGGTTTGATATGAAATATACTTCATGGTGTGAAAAGAAGGAAAACCTGCTTCAACAAAGCATCAGTCAGTAACCATGACAACGCTTCACCTGGTCCTAAACACACGTTTCTCCCAGAGCAGGACCAGTGAAGGAGAGGTTATCTTAAACTGATCGTCCAGAGCACAGCTCAGTGCCGTAGATTGATCATTCTCTCTATCTAATGTCATTGGACTCTGCATGTCTTGTGTAAAAATGCCGTGACGTCGGCGTTTTACAGAAATCTCGTTTATCGCTTAAACTGAACAAAAAGGATTAATTTGATTGTCTGGAAAAAAAAGCACATGACTGAGAGACAGAGGAAGAAGGTCAAGTGTGGGGAATCTTCCAGTCCTACGTGTCTTCTCATCCAGAGTCCTGTTCCAGGGCTTTCTTTAAAATATCCTCCTCTGCTTTTTCAATCTCTCTTTTCCAGTCTTTTTTTTTTTGCCCCTGTCCCAATTATTTCAAGACGAGACGCTGGAGGCAAAATTCAAATGAGCAAAGACTGAAAGTGTGAAATACCTTTTTATTTTTTTATTTTTATGGCGAATAAGGGACGGTTTGGGTTGTTAAAGTGGGAGGCAGAGAGTTTGAAGGGTTTCACAGCAGTGGGGGGGCTGATGGGTGTGTGTGTGTGTGTGTGTGTGTGTGGGGGGGGGGGTGGAGGGGGGGGGCAGGCCTCTCCCTTTTTGACTTCATTGAGAAAATTCATGATTAAAAGAAAATATGTATATGAAGGGTAAAAAGTAATGGGGATTATGAGAACTGTAAAACCATGAAGATTTCAAATTAAAAGCTTGTGGGTGCCACAGGAGGAGCTTTCCTTTTTAACATGTGGCTTCAGTGTTCGGAGTTTGGGTTTCGTCCCCGCTCACTGTTTGGAACATGGTGTTAGGAACTATAAGCCTCACTCTGCAGCGGCGTGAGTCTGTGCAGCTGATTGATCAGCTGATTGGTTTGTGCGTTTGGATCTCCCAGAGAGAGGATGAAGGCCATGGAGGAGCAGATCGCCAGTCTGGCCGGCCTGGTGCACCACGCTCTGTCCATCGGCCCCGACGGCCCAGGAGGGAAGGACGCTGTCAGGTCTGGAACATCTGCCTCCACATCTGTGCATGAAGGGAAGACGTCGACGTGCAGTGTCTGTCAGATTAAAGCCACTCAGATATTATTACAGAAAAGATGTTTGAATGCATTCATACTTAAAATAAAAAAAAAAATGCAGGACTTTCAAACTCTCAAAGGATCCCAGAGGAATATTTCAGTATGTGATAAATCCTGCACAACTTCGAATATGAACTGTTTTCATCTCTGACATTGACTTTGTTTTTGTCTGAAAGGAGTCGAACTGTGATAACTTGTCTTCATGTTGACTGTCTGTTCACCTGTTTGTGTGATTTTCTGATTTCAGTGAGAATCCTGCAAAGTTCAACAGCAAAAGCCTGGGTGAGCGTTTCAGTTTGACTCGTTACTATTTTCCTAACAGCTGAGCCTCCGGTGCTGTCCAGCCTGTGGAGTGGAGGATGTGACCCAACACTGTGACAGAAACCTGACAAACACGTCTTTTATACAGTTTTTATTTTAACATTTTGCGTCAGAAGCCATTGAAAAACAACAAAAAACCTGATTTGTTTCATTTTTTGAAGCTGAAACAAACATGGGTTGTTTTTATAGCATGACACAGTCACTGAGATTGAACTGGCCTGAACGTGACCCCCTTCTTCCCCTTCCTGGTCCTTCAGGAGGGCCGTCTGACCCTCAGGACCTCGGCGCGGCGGGCTCCGCCCACCCGGCTCTTCTGAGCCCCCCGTTCGACGGCGGGCTGCAGCAGCGTCTGGTGTCTGCCAAGAGAAACGTGTGTGAGCTGCGAGAGCAGCTGAACCAGCTGAGGCGTTTACAGGTAGCGTGAGAACGCAGCAGCGATCAGCAACTCTGCTGATCTGTTAATCCTGCACAGGCTGCTCCTGTGTCGATGTCCACAAACACTGAATAACTGTAATCTGTGTCAACGACGCCGATACGGCGTGAAACATGCAGTGAAGGCTGCAGCAGGCAGCTGCTCTCAGACAAACCCCTCCTGTGCTGCAGCTGTCCAACCAGAAGAGCGTGAGCTCCATGCTGAGGACGGCCGGCCAGGAGCTGCTGGAGCTGATGTGGGACCGACTGGCCCAGACGGAGGAGGCGGCGTTCGGCCAGAGAGCCCAGATGGAGGAGGAGAGGACCAGCTACCTGGCGACCGAGGAGCAGATCCTCACACAGCTCAGGTCAGACTCAGACCACCAGCCTGGATCCTGGATCCTGGACTGATCAGCCGCTCTGCTCTGTGCACTGCTGTCTGGATATTCTGCCTTTCCTCACAGTCGGTGATGGAAAAGGTGAATAAAACACAAGGAAGCATAAAAGTCCAACTTTCAGAAATACTATGCAGCATGAAGCAAGTGAGGAGGAGGAGGGAGAGGGCAGCCGGCTTGCAGCTTTCAGGGAGTTTGTTCTAAAAATGTGCTGAATAAAAACTGAAGGCATGTTTGGTTTTGTCTGTGGGAAGAGAAGAGATGAGCTGAGCGGTCTGGACGGCCGGAGACGTAGCAGAAGATCTGATGAACCATCAGTAGACAGGAAGTCAGGGAGAGACCTGAGCAGAGACGGCAGAGGCTTTCTCTGCAGTTTTAAAGAAAACATCCAGTTCAGTCTCACTTCGGTTTTATGTTGCTGTGAACTCCTCACTTCTATCTCTTCGATAAGGAGATAAATATTCTCGATTATTAAATAACTTCAGCTGAAAGACAACGATGTATTTAATTCCTTCTGCACTGTGAAGGTCAAACCAGAAGCTGAATCGTTTGTTTGGATTGGTTGAAGTGTTGAAAGCTGCCAGGTGTTCCTCTGGGACTCAACTGTGCTCCGACGCCGGGATTTAGCTTTTTTTTTCAAATTGCCGGAGTGAAATCTCCAGTGGCTCGCGGCTCCGCCGGCCCAACGTGAAGAAACATCTTGTTAAAAATAGAGGCGGGGGACGAGCGCTGATGTGATGGACCGCGACGTGGGACTCAGGACGCATCAGCGTCGCGTTAGTGTGCTACGCATCCACTCCCCGGCACGTGCTGCGGAGGACTGGCATTCATCAGGCGTCACGAGGACGACGCTGCGGACGGACACGATGCCAGCGAGTCTCTGACCAGGAATCCACGCCACGCAGAGTCCTGCAGATCCTGCTGCACCAAACCAACAGCGCTTCACTCAAGTCCACCAAGTGGACACTTCTGGGATGAAGCTTCTCTTGAACCGTTCGAGCTGATATTAACAGCTAACTCATCTTTCAAAATAAAAGCCTCAAAGTAGCACTTTATATTTTAAATTGTGTTATGCTGCAGCAGTGTCCTCTCTGTCTCACATTAATACACACAGAAGCCTCATAAACAAACCTGGACGATCACTTTTGGACGTTTAATTTAGATGAAATTTCTCCCAAAGTCTTTGTCCTACAGTCCAACTGCCGTGATAGCGAGATTCAGGAACTCCAGCAGGAAAATTCAACATTTCACCTGAACTGTTTCACTTTAGATTTCTGTTACTTTGATTCCAGCACAAATCGGTCACACTCATATTATTCCTTTATAACCCGGACTGAGCTGGAGCAGGCTCAGGTTTCAACCTGGTGCCTTTTCATGTTGCTTCCTGGTGTGAAGTAAAGAGGATCTGCAGCATTTCGCAGGCTTCAGCAGGAATGTTTTTCTAAACTCACCCTCACAGCCTCTCTGATGCTCCTTAATCCGTATTTTAGCATCTGTTCATCTCTTCATTATGGGACAACAGTCTTTAGGAGATCATTCAGAAAGAGCACAGTGTTTGACACTGCTGCTGATCAGAGGCTTTTACTTTGAAAACAACAGATATACACGCACACAAATCACACAAGACAAACACTAACCTCTCACACTGCACGTTTGCCTCACGTCAAGTCTGAAGTTTATGTTGTCAGAATAGAAACTCTCCTAGTCGGAGGCTGATTTGGTGGATATCAGTGATCTGTGCACCGCTGCCGGTTCGGCGCTTTCCTTTTGAAGTGTCTGATCTCCAATAGCCACCTGCATCAACTCTCTTATCTCACATGTCATCCTGTTGACACTGTATCACATGACTTCGTGCTGAGTGTGTGACTCCTACCCCAGTGTTTGGAGCACATGAATCGGGCTCGGCTGCAGCTTCGCAGAGGAAAACCTGAATGTGTGAAACATGCAGGGGTCAAAGTGTTCCAGAGGTGGTAAACGGCGTGTTGAACAGCAGCCGTGTTTGAATGTGTGTGTTTGTCTGTGTGTGTGTGTGTGTGTGTGTGTGTGTGTGTGTGTGTGTGTGTGTGTGTGTGTGTGTGTGTGTGTGTGTGTGTGAGCCGCCTGTGTAAACACACTCTGGTGAATCGACGGATGCGGTCGGACTGGTTTTCGTGTCAGAACACAGCAGCAGCTACAGTAACTCTCCCCCCGTCATTACGCCGGCCACCCGGTCCGATGTGAGGCTGGAGTCAGCTGAGGACAGCCTCAGACGTCCTCCCTCTGCTGCCCTCTCCTGTCCTCGTCCTCCATCTCTCGCCGCTGACTGACTGATCCGTCTCCTCCTGTTACTCAGCGAGCTGGAGGGCTACGTGGAGCGTCTCCAGAGGAGCTGCAGCTCCGGCCCGAGCCCGACGCCTCCGACTCTGAGGGACGTGGAGGAGGGAGCGGTGAACCTGCGGCGGATCGGGGAGGCGCTGTCCGTCCTCAAAGGTCTGCAGGCCTCAGGGCGAGAGCAGAGCTCTTCTCCAGAGCGGTTTCCTCATCATTTAACCCTCTAAATCCCACCCACGTGAACCACTGAGCACAAACATGTGCACCTCTGAAAACTGCTCCAAAACCTAAATCTGAATAACGCTGGTCCTGATTACAACGATCAAATCTTCAATGATCATCAGGGATTTAGCCTGAGCATTTAGTAAATGGAACTTTTCTGATCATGACATTTTATTAAAGAAAACAAAATATTATTTTAAAAGTTATTGTGGATTTATTTATTTATTTATTAACTTCAAACTGAATACTTCAAATACTTATTTCTGTAATATCTGAGAAATTGAATTTTTGACTTATCAGTTAGTTTCTCTTCAGGCTTGTTCATATAATGCATGGTTTATAATTGGTAATTATACTGTAATAACACTACTTACATTAACTATTAACTTACTGCTACATTTTTATGTCTAAAGTACTGTCAGCTTTGACAGTGGGATCATGTCTGTGCTGGTCGTCTGTTTGCAGGCGAGTTCCCGGAGCTGCAGCTGAAGATGCGCTCCGTCCTCAGGCTGGAGGTGGAGGCGGTGCGCTTCCTCAAAGAGGAGCCGCTCAAGATGGACTCCATGCTGAAGAGGGTCAAAGCCCTGACCGAGACCCTCAGCTCCCTCCGCAGGTACTCTCCTCTCCACCGCCGCTGGAGTCGGAGGGGGGGGGGGGGGGCGCTTCCTGATGTGCTTCTCCTCTCTTCAGGCACGTGTCTGAGTCTGCCCCCGCAGGCCGAGTCCAGGACCCAGACCAGCAGGGTCCCGACACCGAGAGCCCTCAGAGCTCCCCCAGACCCCAGCCTCGATCCTCAGTCCGGGTCCCTGTGTCCGGCGGCCAGGCCGAGGGGGGCTCGGGGGGCTCGGGGGGCTCGGCCTCTCCCGCCATGGCCCGCAGGAAGAAGAGCTCGGTGGTCCCGCCCCCCCACCACTACCCCAGCCCCCCTCTGACACCCACACATGGACGGGACTCTCCGTCGGTGGCCAAGGTAGGGGAGTTCTGGTCCAGGTGCCGAGTCTGGAGTCATGAAGTCTGAGTGTGTGTGTGTGTGTGTGTGTGTGTGTGTGTGTGTGTGTGTGTGTGTGCAGGTGAGTCCTTGCAGCAGGGAGAGCAGCCCCGCCCTGCAGAGGGGCGCCGGACCGGCGGAGCCGGAGCCGGACCTCAGCGTCCTGGCTGCACCGCGTCACGCCACGGTGAGACTCTGATCTGACACTCAGCAGAAGAAAGATTTAGATTTTCTTTTAAAATGACGGCAAAATCAGAACGCACCTGCTCCTCCTCCACAGATCACAGAGAGACAAAACCCAGAGGGCAGCCCGAGGCCAGAAAGCAGCTCCAGCCAGACCCCCCAGGCAACCAGCACCAGCACGGACCTGGACCAGGTCCTCCAGAAGGCCCAGGAGAGCCTGATGAAGTCCATCCCAGACCTGGAAGTGTCCAATCCCCCAGAGACTCGGTCCGATTCTGTCTCAGGACCGTCCACTGCCCCGGCGTCCAAACCAGAGCAGGAGACGCCGCACGGTAGAGCTGACACCCCAACACACACAGCTGGCGTTTCATGGTTTAAAGCAAGGTGGGGCGGGGTGTGGCGGGGCGGGGCAGAGCGGGGCGTAGCAGGGCGGGGCAGAGCGTGGCGTGGCGGGGCGGGGCAGGGCGGGGCAGAGCGGGGCGTAGCAGGGCGTGGCAGAGCGTGGCGGGGCGGGGCAGAGCGGGGCGGGGCGTGGCGTGGCGTGATGGGGCAGGGCGGGGCGTCCACCGTCCTCAGGGTTGGATGTCTTTGTTCCTCAGGGGAGCAGCAGACGCGGCCGTCTGATACGCAGCAGAATATTTCTGCCAAACCGAGTGACGAGGCGGACGCTGCCCACTCTAAAGCACCAGATACTGGTAAGACAAGGTTTTTCAATTACTTTCATTTTTTAAGAAAAACACTGAACTGCTCTAAATCAAATGTTTCCATGCACTGATCATGTCAAATACTGGATGGATCAGATCAGATGGCGAAATGCTGCTCTGCAATACACTGAGTTAAGAAATAGGAGACTTTATTGTCGTTGTGCCGGTGTACAACGAAATTTGTCTGGAAAAACCCAACACTTCGCAGCAGTGCAGAGTAGAATAAAATAAATAAAACGTACTCTCACAGAAATATATAACAGTAATAAAGAAGCATCAAAGTACTATACAAAAAAAACTGCAAAGTGCAGCTGAGTTTAGGACCAGGCCCTCCGACAGGGGGGGACAAACGGGTCTGTTGACGCAGCATGCACAAGATCCCCATTATCTTGTCCCGGGACCAGGCAAAGCTGTCAGCTGGCCTGCTTAGGACAGCCAAGTGGCTTCGGCACCAGAAAGTAGAGTTAAAAGTGCTTTTACATTGAGACTGTAAAACATTTAGACAATGATTGTTCAATTTTTTTCAAAACGAGGATTGAAAATCATTGGTCGATTCATTGGTAATCACTCGTAGTCGACGTTTACTCCTCGTTTTCCCAACCCTGTTCAAAACGTACATTCTGCACCAGCATAGAAAAATGTTAGAGTCACTTTAAAGGTTGTTATGCCAGTGTTTCACTAGTCTGGTATGCAATTAGGCCAAAAGTGGCTCCTGAGCATCAATGAGTTTGACCCTGAGTGCAAAGAGAGAAGTGGTCAGCAGATCACATTCATTTCTCACTGACTCGTTGGTTTACATTTGAGTTTCACCACAACACACTCGTGGTTTTTCAGCCAGAGGAATGTCCTTTCTGTGCCATGAAAACATCTTGACTCCAAGACTTTTGATGCGTTCTGTTCCTGCAGTGACGATGAAGCCTCCTCCATCAGCTCCTCCATCAGCCCCTCCATCAGCTCCTCCATCAGCCCCTCCATCAGCCTCTCCCGTCCCGGAGCGTCGGCCTCAGGTGGAGAAGCCTCGCCGCTCCAGTCTGGACAAGGAGATGAAGCAGAGTTTGGAGAAGGCCAGCAAGTCTCCGCCTCCTCCTCCTCCTCGGAGGTCCGTCCCTCCCTGCTCTGGTCAGATGAAAACCCTCTTCAGCCTCTAAATGAGCTCTGATGTTGTTCTGCTGCTGCTGTCTTCAGGATCCACGCTGTCAGCTCAGGAAGGACCGGCGAGCTGCTTCTCGCCACCAGGACAGAGCCAGTCGGAGCTCAGGTAACCTGGCTCTGGGTTTCCTGTGTTTTCACAATAAAAGATAGAAGCTGTATGGATTCCTCGGTGCTGCGGCTGAGTGGCTGACCTGTGCTTCATGTGACTAAAAGGACGAGGCCAAAGTGAGAGAGCCACCGGCCGTTCCTCAGCCCAAACCGCCCAGACAGCCTCCGGAGATCAAACCCAAACCCCAGATCTGTGCGGCGCTGCTGGCTGCGTCCACTTCCCCCCCTGCTGCAGCGCCGCCACAGAGGCAGCAGAGGCAGGAGGAGGAGGAGGAGGAGGAGGAGGACGAAGAGGAGGAGGAGGATAACAAGTTCATGAAGGAGCTGCAGGTATGTTTGAGAAACGTCTTTATGTTGGAGCTTTAGCAGATTTAATTTACTCTTTCTTTCATCAACATGACGATCCTGAATTATTTTTGATTTGTTTATAGATGGAATTTTAGGTAAAAACCTTTGTGTTTAAGCATTCTCCATTCAGCACAGGTTGTTTTGTCTTTCTTTTGGGTTGATCTGTTGGCTCATCCAGTAGAACCAACTTTCTCAGACTTCTAATTTCCAGATGGGATGTTTTCCCTCTTCCTGTCTGGCTTTATGGAAAAAAGCATGAGGTGAAAACCTCTGAGGATTCGTGCAAATAGTCGCGACGCCTCCTGTCCGCCATCGTTCCCTCAGTTCACCGCTGACCTTCCTCCATGACCCTCACCTCTGCCCCTCTCACTCAGGTCTTTCAGAAATGTACCGTGAGCGATTTAGAGAGCAGAGGCAAGAATAAACTTTCAGCTTCTGAGCTTCACAGTATGAAGCCTCAGGTAAAAAAAAAAAAAAAAAAAAAACCTCCACCAACAAGCCCAAACGTTATGACCTCTGAATGTCGGAAAAGTATCTGGCACACTGATGCTAGCACGAGTCGGCCATTTCAAAACTCTTCAAAACCCCTGAGTGTGGCTATTTCTGTGTTTCTGGCACATGGACATGAAGATAAACTGGCTGGCTCCATGATGAATCTTATTTACTGTATTTCATGTGACCCATCTCAGTGGTCATAATGTTGTGGCTGAATGGTGTAACTGCACTGATCACTAACAAATGAAAGAGTTCAAATAGAAACCGTTCCAAACAGTCACTGCTGACGCTGTTAGTTCCTTCACTGCTGACTGACCTGTATTCACCGTCACTAATGGTTTTTGGTTTGCAGTGTTGATTTTCCTGCTTCTGACTCACAGCAGCTGAATCACGCGTTACTTTCCTCTTTTCTCTGTAAAGTTTGCACTGGTTTACATCTCACTGACATTTCAACACTTGACCTGTTGTAGATGCAAAAAGGTTCAGAAATAAGATGGATGGAGGGAAATCTGACCTCTGCAGTCAGATGATCACTTCTGCCTTCTCTTCCATCCCCGTCCAGAAACTCTCCTCTTACCGTGTTTCATCACATGAACTGCATAAGTGCTGTGTGGTTGAACAAACTTCAGATCTTCCCCCTCTTTGACTTCTGGAATCTGTCGTTTCCATTTAGCTGGAATCCATCATGTTTCCATCGAAAGTAGTGACTTTGGGCTGAAAGCTTCCAAATGATTCCCTTTTATTTTGCCATGCTTTTGATTGAAATACCTGATAAGTCTTTATATATAAACGTCCTCCCTTACAGCTTGTCATTTGTATTTTACTCTTCCAATACAAACAGTTCCTGAAATGTTTTTTCACATAAATGACAGTTTGTTCCTCTGGTGGTTTGAGTTCATCTGATCCAAGACTTCTGTTCTGCTCTGATGCTCAGTCAGAGGAATTACTGACACCAAAACTAGAGAAGCTGTGGTTTCTGATCGAGTTTCTCGCTGAGGCGCTGCGTTTTGTTTGTTTCAGTTTTGACTTCTAGCTCTCATCTGTTTTTCATCACTGATGATATCAAACCTTTTCTGCAGTCACCTGCTACCCTGTGTCTCTGTACTTCAAGGAGAAACTTCTTGATTATTATTTTTTTGGGGGGGTTTGTTGAGAATCTTCTTTCTTTAATGAAATCGCTCCAGTATCAAACTCAGAAGTGTAATCATTTATTTTCAGTTTTCAGCATCTGCAGCATATTCTATATCACAGGACAAGATGTAGCTGAAGATTAATTGGACTGGAATCGTGGCAGTTCACTTAGTTTGGACACTTCAGTAAACCTCTTTTTTAATAAATCTCACCGTAATTCTTACTTTTAAAGGCATGTAGCTGCCAAAAGCCTGATTACTGTTTAGAATCTGTTGCTGTATCTGTTGTTTCACCAGATTAGATTATTATGGCAGCGTTAAACAACTCTTTGAAGCGTGTTGCTTTTACCAAATTAAAAGAAAAGTTCCTATAAGCACAGAGTTTTCATGATCTGCCTAGCATTGCATAGAGTTTCGGTTTGGTTTACATGATTTTACACTGTTTTCCAACAGATAATAAAATGCTAAATATCATCCGTTTATTCCTAATTCCCAGTCATGTGCAGTTGTGTTCATTGTTGCTTTTTTGTAATTGTAGGTGAAGACAGAAGGGTTAAATGCAAGTCATTCATCAGGTGGAAATGACCAAAAGGCAGAATTGAAGGTGTGGAAGCCTTCAACAGACCTTTATAATTTAACAACGAGTGGCAAACAGTCAGCTCCTCAGGTGGGAAGGACAAACGGCTCTCCTGCGAAACCCACAGCTGTCCCGGTGGATCACAGTGAAAGTATGAAAAACAGAGCAAATCTTTCTGAAAACACGGCGGAAGACAAAGCGGTTAAACTGGGGCCTCGTTCAGACTGTGCTTCACTGCAGGGGGTACAGGAGACACCGGAATCACCGCGACAGAACACCAAGGAAACCGAGTTACCGAAGGTTTCAGTCTCACTGGCAGAACTTGATCCGCCGATAGCGAGCCCCAAGCAAGTTGTTGAGCAGGTGTTCTCCCCAACTGCCACAGAGAAAAAGGTCAAGTACACAACAATTGTCACTCTGCAAAAAGAAAACATCCAAGAGCCTTTGAGGAGTCCGAAATCGACACATGAGAAAGCTTTGAAAGAAGCACCAGCTGAGAAGAAGTCCAATGTGACGGTTGTGGTGACTTTACAAAAAGATAACGCTTCAGAAGACTCTTCAACCGAGCCGGCATCGGTGGAGCAGCAGAATAAATGTGTGAGCTTCACTCAGGAGTCCCCTCCAGTCCAGAAAGCCTCACCTCTTCCACCCAGCTCCCCCTGCATGCAGAACCAGGAGACGCCTGTACAGGAATCCACAGACCAGTGCCTGAACCCGGAGGAGGGGGGGACTCTGAGCCCCACCGGCTGTGACGACGAGGGCCCCCCTCCTCCTCCTCCTCCTGCCAAATTCAGTCATAGATTGGTCAAAACCAAAAAGAGGACACAGTCCAAAGAAGAAGACCAAGCTAAAACAAATGGATCTGGTGTCCAGAGTGGTGGGACGGAGAGTGAGGGTGACACCCGGCTCCCGGGACAGGAGAACCCTGGCTTTGAAGACACGGACGAGTTTGACAATAAACCCATTATTGTCATTTTGAACGAGCCCATGGACATTCAGTCGGCCTACAAGCGTCTGTCAACCATATTTGAAAGTGAGGAAGACCTTGAAGCTTTGCTGTCAGAAAGTATCCTGGATGAGGAAGACACCATCCAGGAAGAGGATGAGCAGGGAGTGAGGACATTTTGTTTAGACGGAGACAATGTGGGTTTAGGAAATGGCCAGAGCGCACCACAGATCCAGCATGGAAGGTCCTCAGCAGGAGATACCTCACCTCCTGGAGAGCAGGATAAAACAGGTTCACCCCAAAAGACTGAGACCAAACGGAAGTTCAAATTCAAGTTCCCCAAGAACAAGCTGGCCGCACTCAGCTTAGCTCTTCGAGCAGGAAGTAACAAATCAGAGAAAAAGACTCTTGAGGTTGTTGTGTATGAGGAAGAAGAAGATAGGGGACCAGACAGCAAGTCACCCACCAAGAAGCATTCAAAGGAGTCCAAGAGCTTCGAGATCATCAGCAGAAAACAATCCGATGGCGATAAAACCAACACAAGCAGAGACATCAAGGCCTCGCCGACCAAGTCTCATACCAGAGTGGAGGAGCTCCGCAAGAACACGTTTGATTCCATTCATAGTCTAGAAGAATCCATCAAACAGCTGGAAATCAGTGTGGACAGCATAAAGTCCACCTCTTCTCCCTCCTCCACGCTGGCGTCACCTCCTCAGAGCCCCACCTCTTCCTCTGAAGCCACCGACAGATCTCAGCTCAAAGGAAAAATCAAAAGGGACAGGGAGAGGAGTCCATCCAAAAGGCCGGCTGCTCAAGTTCTCAAGGGTCCGAATCCACCACAGAGTAAGAGAGCCAAGCCACAGCCTGCACCCGACACGGGGAAGAGCAGCTCCAGGAAACAGGTCTGACGTTCCTCTGGCTTCGCTGGTGCTGGGCTGGTGCTGGGTCTTTACTCTGGCCGCCTCACTCTACTCATGGGCTTCCTTTCAAAGACAGAGCTTCTTCTGTTTGCTCTCCTTGAATGGCAGCTCACTGGAACTCAGAAATGGGAGCTCCTGCTCCGTCAATGCCACCATCCTGCAGGAAGTGTTCTGCTGTCATGTTCTTCCACCGTTTTCATCTCATCGTCTTCTTTTATTTCTTTTACAGCACTAAGCCCATCTTCCAAACTCTCTACATTCTTTACATCTATTTACATCCACCTTGATGCTTTTCAAAGTATCTTTTAAGGACACAAGGCTGTTGGCTTGCAGTGATCTCTATATCTCTGTGTTTGCAGTGCTTTGATTGCTTTTTGCTATTTCTGCTTAAGCCTAACAAATGCCAGTTATTAGTTTACCAAGTGTCATTTCATCTTCACTAACTGGCCTTTTTGTTGGTGCATCACCTGATCAGACCTCCAGCAGCAGCTCCAGTTCTTCTGCACTGCGATCACACACCAAGTCCCGCCACTCGTCCTCCTCCGGCTCCCCAGAGAAATCCAGTAAAGGCCAACAGAAGCAGCCCGGCCAGGTAACGTCCACAGGAAGCCCCGAGTTTCCAACCCGCACTCCGAGTTCTGCTGCTTTCCAGTTGCCTCCTGTGCTTGTAATTCCTACCTAAAGCATGTTGTTACATTAAACAAACTTTATGCTGTATTTCATCCACAACAAACAGTTGAGTTTCATACGTGGAGGCAGTGTTCTTCTGGTACTACTTGAACTGGACTTGCAGACAAAACTTGTGTCTGTTCAGAAAGCAGTTCAGAAATCCCTGATGCAACTGAAAGCGATACTTCAACATTTTGGCAAATTGGCCCATTTAGTGCAATTCCTTAGTCATTTCGAACAGCAGACTGACTGTTTCTGTGAGGGCGAGCTGTTGTTTATTCAGAGGCGAGTCGGGGAAGGTTTTCAGGACGGACACAATGGAAGTGGATGGTATTTTTGTTCCCCCTCGTCAAACTCATCAAATACACAATCCAACAACCCCAAAACACTTTGGTGGACACGTTATAATCCACACATTCACTACGCTGTGGAACACCAACAAATAATATTGTAGCGTTACGACACTGAAGCAAATACTGGGAACTACTTTTTCTTTTGAAATCACTACGCCCAGACGCCATGTTTAGTAAGTAGTTCCGTCTCAGCAATCTTCGCATAAACAACTCAATCTCATAATTTTGCTTCAATATTCCACAGCGTAGTGAATGTGTGGATTATAACACGACCACCAAAGTGTTTTGGGGTTGTTGGATTGTGTATTTGATGAGTTTGATGAGGGGGAACAAAAATACCATCCACTTCCATTGTGTCCGTCCTGAAAACCTTCCCCAACTCGCCTCTGAATAAACAACAGCTCACCCTCACAGAAACAGTAAGTATGCTGTTCAAATGACTAAGGAGTTGCACTAAATGGGCCAATTTGCCAAAATGTTGAAGTATCGCTTTAAAGGCAACATAATCTTAAAGGGATGATGATGATTTATTAATAACAGTAGCATTCATCCCTCATTTTTCAGGACTTGAACTTACGATGGGCCTGATTTACTAAGATCTTACTAAGTGTATTTCCATTCTTATGCCTATAGATTCTGCTTCCTTCACGTGTGATTTAGTAAAAGTAATGCCATCAGAGTGGCAGAGAGAGTTTTGTGTGTTTTAAGCTGTTAACATGACAGTCTGCTGGAAAGGAATTAGCTCCATGTTATTTTGTGTTCTCTAAGGAGTGATTAAAATTATGTTCTGGGTTAATAAAATCAACAATGTTATTATTGTTATCAGCACATTTTAGTGTGGAATTCGTGAGGAAACATGAAAGAAAGTAGCAATGCGGAAGATGATTGATCAACAGTCCAAATTTGAGGCACAACATTGAAGATATGTTTTGAGGAAGTCTGCATGTGAAAGTTGTGTGGAGCCAGTTGAGAAAATGACTCACCATAATAGAAGCATCTCTGCTGAAGGCTGAGCTGAATTAAACATCCCATTTCAACCCCAGACAGACGAAGATGAATGAAAGTTTCAAACATGTTGTGTTGTAGCCGAATCAGCAGGAAACGCTCCCATTATGTTTTGGTATCTGGGAGACATTTCCTGTTTTCTATATTCATGAAAGCAAACACACTGGATGGACAATGTGTGTTATTACAGTCCCTTTAGTAGATCAGCTTCCACACATCAACACTGGTGTCTTTTTTTAGAAACACAAGGCTTTAGTAGATCAGGCCCTGCAGCTATTTGTTCAGACAGGTCATTTAGAGACATATTTACCCATTGAAAATGGAAAAAAAGTTAATCTAACAACATGTTCTTTATTAAAGTGAGTGAATCATGCTGTTTGTCATTTTACCATGGCGACACTCAGGTTTTTTTGTTTGTGCTATAAATGTGTGTCTTCCTCTCATCCTGTTGCTTTGCTCGAGGCTTTGCGCTCTTCTGCTCATCGCCTCCTCCCTCTGCGCTCGGACTCACTGCTCATTCATGGTGATTCAGGTCTTCATAACATTCAATCCTCAGGAATGGAGCCCAGGAATTAGTGTTTCCTCTTGTTCGCTCATCTGCTCAAACTTTAGTGTTCAGGTTAGCAGCTAATATATTTTTATATCGACTAATGCAACTGATTAATTTTCTCTTCTTTAGATAAATTACCACAGATAACAGAGGCAAAGTAAATGTCGAAAAAAAATCATCATCAACAAAATAACAACTAAGTAATGCACTGATCTGCATGGACAGAACATTTTCCATTTCGTATCCTAAATGTTAAATATTGTCGCAGCTGTTTCAGGTTGTAAATTCTGTCATGGTTCCAGTAATCATGACTATATCTGAAAACAGCATTTTCCCATATTTTAAACTGATTTAGAGTTACATGGAAATAAAACCCAAACATACTTGACAATAAAATGAAACAAACTAAAATCCAACAACCTGGCTCACGAATACAAGTCTTCACAGTTTCACATCTGCAGGAAGAGAAAAATAAGATGATGAAAATAAAGTAAAGACTCAAAATAAAGTCCTATAGAAAATCCTATCATGAAAATAGCTGAACTCCAAACATTAAAGGAACTCCCCTGATCTTATGGACCAGTTCTATCATGCAGCCTGTTGGATCGTCTCAATCAATCAATCAATCAATCAATCAATCAATCAATCAATCAATCATTTCCAGTGGAATCCTGACCAAGCGTATTTCAGATGGAACTGTATGACCAGTTTTCCAGTTCATGCGGTGCGTTCGTCTGGTCTAGGTTAGAGGAGCAGACAGGTCACCACTGTGGGTCCCTGAGCACGACCTTTGACCCCCACCAGCTCCCAGGGTCACCTCCATCCCAGAAATAGGACGAGTCAAAGTGGGAAAAGGAATTTCCCAATAGAGATCAATGAGATATGGTTAGTTGAGAGAGTCTATCAGTCATGGAGACGTCTGCTGTGTTGAATGTTTGAGATCAGTGAGGAGATTTCGAGCCGCATGCCTCCATTCTCCACCTGACACTGAGCTGTGAAAATCATCAGTTACACCCGAAAACGCCATGTACAAGGCTACATTCCTGGTTTGTACATGTGATGACAGTGTGTCGCTGTGTAATCACTGCATGGACAATCAAGGATTTGTTTAACTCGAACTTTTACTCCTAATGAAGAAAAGGTCGTCTTCTTTTACATTTCCTCTGTTTTCACACTAACCTTTTTTTTTTCTTAACCTTCTTCATTCCTGAGAAATGGCACGAAATTCACCTCTGTTACTGCTCTGTCTTTGGCCAGCTTGTTGACTACAATTAAACTTTACTGAGAATGTGAGAGAAATGTGGTGCAGCACAAAAACACAGAACAGACATGCTGTCCAAACAGGAAAAAAAAATAGTGTTCAGCTATTTTTTTACTATGTCAAATCAAAAATAGCTTTTATAAATGAATGATTAGAAGGAGAATTCGGAAGAACTGACTTTTAACCCCATGACTGACTGGAAACACAAATGTGAAAAATACCACAAAAAAAAAAATTTTGTCAGTTTTCACTTGAAACCAAACTCGATCTAAAATAGAGAATGTGGTTCAAACCAGAAGTTTGGTTGAGAATAGACACGTTCTCCTGGAAGCTTCCAGTTCAGACCCACGTTTGACCACTGTACAAAAAAACTAGTCAATTTCATGAAAACTGGGGCGTCCCGATACAGATAGGCTGAGTAGTACCTTCACTAACCAGTCAGGAGGTGTGTTCACTACCATTACCCATATCAGTACAACCGGTTACTCATAGTTATGGTTAGCATCCACCAACAAACTCTACTCTTCCTCTTAGTGTTTGGCCTGAACATACAATATAGTTCAGTAGAAAAGCAGGGACCTTTACTTTGAAATTCATGGATCTGTTTTACCTCGTTTATCCCCGATGCATCATTCCTCACACTGGATTTGACCGAAGCAGTGGTCACTATTGGACAGACTGGCTGGCCAGAGCCACAGGAGTGACCACGTTCTGGGTAGCTAGTTAAGGGTAGTCATGGGCAGTTCTGGGTAGTCGTGGGTAGCTCTGGGTAGTTCTGTGTACTTATGGGTAGCTCTGGGTAGTCGTGGGTAGTTTTGGGTAGTCGTGGGTAGCTGTGGGTAGCTGTGGGTGGTCATGGGTAGTCGTGGGTAGGTTTGGGTAGTCATGGGTAGTCTTATGTAGTTCTGGGTAGTCGTGGGTAGCTCTGGGTAGTTCTGTGTAGTTATGGGTAGCTCTGGGTAGTCGTGGGTAGTTTTGGGTAGTCGTGGGTAGCTGTGGGTAGCTGTGGGTGGTCATGGGTAGTCGTGGGTAGGTTTGGGTAGTCATGGGTAGTCTTATGTAGTTCTGGGTAGTCGTGGGTAGTCGTTGGTAGGTGTTGGTAGTCGTGGGTAGTCGTGGGTAGTTGCGGGTAGTCGTGGGTAGGTGCGGGTAGTCATGGGGTAGTCTTATGTAGCTCTGGGTAGTCGTGGGTAGGTGTGGATAGCCGTGGGTAGCTGTGGGTAGCTGTGGGTCATCATGGGTACTCTTATGTAGTTCTGGGTAGTCGTGGGTAGTCGTTGGTAGGTGTTGGTAGTCGTGGGGGTAGTCTTATGTAGTTCTGGGTAGCTCTGGGTAGTCGTGGGTAGGTGTGGGTAGCTGTGGGTAGTCATGGGTAGCTGTGGGTAGCTGTGGGTAGTCATGGGCAGCTGTGGGTAGTCGTGGGTAGGTGTGGGTAGTCATGGGTAGCTCTGGGTAGTCGTGGGTAGGTGTGGGTAGTCGTGGGTAGGTGTGGGTAGTCGTGGGTAGCTCTGGGTAGTCGTGGGTAGGTGTGGGTAGGTGTGGGTAGTCGTGGGTAGGTGTGATTAGTCATTGATAGCTCTGGGTAGTCGTGGGTATGTGTGGGTACTTCTGGGTAGTTGTGGGTAGGTGTGGGTAGTCGTGGGTAGGTGTGGGTAGTCGTGGGTAGGTGTGGGTACTTCTGGGTAGTTGTGGGTAGGTGTGGGTAGTCGTGGGTAGGTGTGGGTAGTCGTGGGTAGGTGTGTGTAGTCGTGGGTAGGTGTGGGTAGTCGTGGGTATGTGTGGGTACTTCTGGGTAGTTGTGGGTAGGTGTGGGTAGTCGTGGGTAGGTGTGGGTACTTCTGGGTAGTTGTGGGTAGGTGTGGGTAGTCGTGGGTAGGTGTGGGTAGTCGTGGGTAGGTGTGGGTAGTCGTGGGTATGTGTGGGTACTTCTGGGTAGTTGTGGGTAGGTGTGGGTAGTCGTGGGTAGGTGTGGGTAGTCGTGGGTAGGTGTGGGTAGTCGTGGGTAGGTGTGGGTTTCCGTGCCGCTCTCCCGCCATGTGGCTTCCTGCTGTTGACTTGCTGAACTCCGTGGTGTCTGTTTGCAGGCGGACAGCAGAAGCAGTCGGGCGGCCGGCGATAGTGAGCGCTGTGCGGTTGCTTTGCGCTCGTCTAAGATCCCCGCCTTGTGCCATAGCTCTGGAAAGCAGCCGTCTGCCTCTCTGTCCTCTCCTCACTGCTCAGACACCACCAGCGCCCTCCACAACCTGTCCTCCTCCTCCTCCTCCGCCTCTTCGCCTCCAGCTTCCTCTGCCTCCTCCTGCGACAAGCCCTTCCAGCTGTCTCCTCCCCCCTGCTCCTCCCCCTGCTCCTCCCGCCCTGCCTCCCCTTCATTCTCTCCGTCCCGTCGTTCTCACAAGTCTTTTATCCCGTCTTTGAATCTGAGTCGTCTCCTCCCCTCGTCTAGCCACGTGTTGTCGCCGTCCCGCGCTAACGTCGGCCCGGCCCGCCACGGGCCCCGCAGCGGCGGCGGCGGCAGCAAGCGCCAGCAGCACCTGGTCCTGGCCTCCACCCCGACCCCCTCCCCCGCCGCCCCCTCCCCACACAGCTACTACTCTTCATCCTCCTACTCCTCATCCTCACCCTCCTCCTCCACCTCCTCCTCCCTGTCCCCGACCTCCTCTTCCTCCTCCCCTCCCTCCCCGTCCTCCTCCCTCCTCCCGGCCACCGCCACCGCCCCCGGAGCCAGGACTCTCCGGACGTCGGCGTCCGTTCCCGGCTCTCCGGCGCGCAGCAGGAAGCGCGCGGCGAGCCAAGCTGTCCGGGCGCAGCGCACGGCGGCGGCGGCGGCGGCTGCGGCGGCGGCATCCAAGGAGGCGGCCTGACGCTCCTTTCCTTCCTCTGTGACTTTAAAGTTTCACAGCAGGTGCAGCACATCCAGCTCCAGAGGAAGCTACTTGCACTGTGTTCCTACAGCAATATTCTGCGTATCGATCTCCTGACATGTTTGGAGGGGTTGTGGAGGGAGACTGATTCACGTCCCACACGGCGTCCGGAGTATTTGCGGCGTTGCGGCCTGGCAGCAGGTGGACCCCGGTGGGTTCCAGCTCCGCGGCTCCCCACAGCCTCTCTCACACCAGCGTTGTCACTGTGTTTTCTACATTTTGCTGTGCAGCTTTCAGGTGTTTCAGTAGACAATCAGACACTGTTCTCACTGTCGTTTCACTAACTCAAGGTTTTCAAAGTGTGGGAAGACGAGCCCCCCCCCCCCCAATCCACATTCTGCCCGAAACTGCTCTCCATTTCTTGGCTGAAAGCCAGAATTCTCCATGTTTGTCACAATATCAATATCTGGGAGTTGTAGGTAATAAAAAGCAGCTCAGTCGATTCTTGGATTTGAAATAGAGAGTGAGTCCTTATCTAACTGTCCTCTGTTGTTGTTGACCAGCGCTCATCTAGTCATGCTAATTTAAGCTCTAAGCTAAGCTCTCTGGCGCCCCCTAATGGGTCCTCGCCCCACACTTTAAAAACAAATCATTCAAAAAGATTTTCAGAGGAGTTTTTTTTTCTTGCCTTGTTTGATGTGTTTGCATATTTGAGTGACACACACACACACACACACACACACACACACACACACACACACACACACACACACACACACACACACACACACACCTCATCAGTCCTGAATGATGCAGTACAAACGCTACTTTTGGAGTTTATTTTTGTTTATTTTGAGATGAAGTATGTGTGTGCTTCTTTTAACAATGTTTAATATATTTCATTAAAGAAAATAGAGAACTTAAGTATCAATATGCAAAGTTTACCTGAGGAGGATCCTGTGGAGACTGAACCCTGTGATCTGTGATCTGATTTGATCTTTACCCGGTCAGAGTGAAGCTTTCCGGATCTTCCTGTTGATGTTCAGGTGTGCAGAGCTTCAGACAGGAAGTGAAGAGAAGGTCCTTTCACGTGGTCTCATGGTGGAGTCTCTTTTTCTATGCAGAGGTGGTGTAGTGGTTAGCAGTCTCGTCTCACAGTAAGAAATCCCCCGGTTTGATTCCAGGATGTGTGTTCAGTGTGCATGTTCTCCCTGTGGAAACGATTCCTCCCAGTATAAATGTGTGTGTTGAGCCCGCTGTCAGATGGAGAAAACACAAACTGGAAGGTTTCTCTTTCATCTCAGCAATCTCAAAAAGCTTCTAATGGCCATGGTAGAGAGAAGAGGAAAATAATGTGATGAAATATACGGGATTAGAAAGAGCACTGGAGGATATCACTGGGCTTTTTAAAAAATGTTTCTTTTTGTAAATGTTCATGAAAAATCTAAATTAAATACAGAAAGTTTATTCTAGTTTTTCAAAAAAACACATTAATATTTCTGTTCGGGTCATTTCATGAAGGTGAGGAGGAATCAGTCTTCCTGTTTCTCCACAGGTTTTTCCTTTTCCTGATCTCTGATTTACCAAAATGAAGCTAAAGAGAAGGAAAGGCTTGTAAGAGTTGAGCTTTGCTGCCACCTGCTGGTGAAGATTAGTCTTGAACTAAAACTGGAGGAGAATGAGAAACGTTCACTGGTATCTCCAGTTTCCATCCTCTTTGAGCCAGGTTGAACCAGAGCATGATTCCCTCTACAGTTAGAGAAGTTTTCAGATTTGGGCCTCATATTCTCCCACAGCTGTTAGAAAACCATCGGTTTCACGTCTTCTGCAGCGCTGATGTGTTGCTGCTGCATCACATCCCTGCAGGGTTTCCTCTAAAATAAAGACAACCTGAGTCTATATATGTGATTGATTGAGAGAAATAGACTGTGACCCGGGTTTCTACTTCAGAGTGTCTGATTAAAGAAATAAAAGATCAAATTAACCTCCTTTTTTCCATAAACCAGCAGAAAGAGCTCAGTCAAACCAAGCGGGATGATCATCACTGTGCTGTGTTTGCAGACTACCTTTCTGAATGTCCTGTTCTCCCTTCAGACCTGAAGTTCTTACGGCTGTTTTTCCATCTCGCGGATCCCAGTTTACACTCCTGTAAATAAAGTGAGCTTTGGGGGGATTTTGTAAGCTGTGGGCTTTCTCAGGCTTCACCTTCCTGTGAGGGTGGAGGACGAATAAAGAGCTCCGCCTGTGTTCAGTCTGCAGTCTCTTTGTGCTGTTTTACCTTCAGAGGGGTAGAAATACTTCCTGTGCTCCAGGACAGACACTGGATGGAGGAACCATTAATACATCTATCTTTTTAACATTATCGAATTATCAAAAGCTGTTATTAAATTGGATGCTTGTTAAATTCTCATTTTTTGATGAGTTAAAGGTGCATGAAGGAGTTTGCACGTTTCATGAGAAACAGCGCCCCCTGCAGGCCTTGGACGTAATGCAGCTTAGTGAAACACTCGTGCCTGTGGCTTGAAGAGAGGAACTCCTTCCTGGCTCTTTTAGTAGCGCTCAAGTAAGATTTCAGTTTCTTCTACCTGGTGGAGTCTGTGTGGAGCTGTGGCAGTGCTAGAAGCCAGTCTGTTCTGACTTTCTGGAAGATCCTGCTCAGCTGTTGCTCACTAAGCATCTGGCGGAGTAATGGCGGACAAAATGAAACTTAACTCAATCAGGTCAGCCGGTGCGTGCATTATCATTCCTTTCAAATTCTCCCCAAAAAAACTCTGGAGCCGGACCGGCACTGTGACTTTGAAGTGACACTTTAGCGCTGTTAGAGGTTCTGGTAATGAATATGTCAGGGCACATTGTACACATCATTAAAAATGTGGAACATATTTATGGTGGAAAATAAGTATTTTTAAAGTTGAAAAACTCCTTAAGGCACCTTTAATGCACCTTTAAAGTAAAAGCTGTACAAGTTAAAAGCTTTTAAATAGATATATTGTAAACTAATATTTCAAAATAAAAGCTTTTCATAAACACATATCAGATATTTGCTTTGAAATCATTTCTTTAATGTGGTTACAGAAGTGAAATCATAACATAAAAATCAAATTCACTTTGAAAATAGTGATACAAAAAATCAATTTGTTTTGTCAGAGGCTTTTATTTTGAAAGTACACTACCTGCAACTGTCAGTTCTTCTCATCATTGTATTATTCATTACAAATTTAGTCTGCTTTTTCATTATCTTCTTTCATTTTTAAGCTAAAAAAAATCTTCAAATTCAATAGCATTTGATTGTCAGGTTTGGATATTTAAAGATAAATGTTATTTCTCTTGGTAATCGCTGAGTTTGAAGTGTAAAAGTCTTCCAGCAGCCTGACAGTGACTGAGCCAAGATCAGACCTGTAAAACACGGCTGGAAAATCTGAGAAGGCTCCTGAATATCCACAAAGGAGAAAACCAGCAGCAGATGAAGCTGCTTTAGATCAACGTTTTTCAAGATTTATGAATGAACATGCGGTTCGGTGGAAATGAGTGAAAATATAAACCAAATAAAAATGGCTGAATGATGCACAGGTTATTTCTAATAATACAGTTTTATTGTTTTAGTATTACTATTTTCCACAGTAGCTATAGTGATTTAAAGAGGTGTATGATCTTTCTTTCATTGCTTTCTACACATTTATAAAACTGCCATAAAGTTTGTGCCTAAACTAAGCATCATGACTGTTCTGATGTAGAACCGTCTCATCACAGAAGATTTCTGTCAGTTTCTCAGAGCAGCAAAAAACACAAGCAGTTAAAGGCTGAAGCTAGCCTTCAAAATAAAGAAGCTCCAAAGCCGTAAACCGCAAATAAATCCAATCTACAAGTAAAGCGCTGCAGGAATGTTCCCATGAAAACTCTAAATAAAGATGTCCACAGTCCTAAAATGAATAAATTATTGGTTGAATGAAGGAAATTCAAGATTTAAAACCATCTGTATTATAACTTTAAATATAAATTCAAATGTGACATCATGACTCATTAGTTTGCCCTTGTTTGAACATGCAAAATTAGATTTTTTTGTTAATACATTGTAACTTTTACAAAATGTTTGTATTTGTGAACGTCTACAGAAAACTGAAGAGTATCTGTATACTTCACATAAAGGTTATGAGCATTTTGTTGAACAATGACATTAAATGGCCTTTATGCATCCAGAATGGGCAGAAACACCAAAGTAACTGTTATTACTCCAGATACATGTCCCAAATCTGTGCTTCAGAATTAGAGACATGACGCACAACGCTCCGGGCCTGAAGCGCAGCCTGACATTCAGAGGAAGAAACGGGAGCAGATCAGACCGACAGCCTGATCAGAGACATCCATCCTCAACATTTCCATAAGACGGCAACAATCAGCAGTGCAGTGATGGAAACCGCTGCACAGCTGAGCGCAGGCTGGATGCTGAAGCTGCCAGGTGAGGATCTCCTCCAGCAGTAATGAGATGGGCCGGCCGGCACTCTAATTGGTTGAATTATTAGTCATTAGCTCCATCCTCTGCTAATTAGCTCACATGTTAATTTGCAGGGTGGATGAGTCTCTGTGTAATTAGTCTGTAATTCCGCTGCATCCAGACCGGTTAGCAGGCCAAAGACGTGCCTGATGCAGCAGAGGGAGGGACGGGGGACTAATTAGAAAAAGATCACCAAGAGTTTCCACATTAATTACAACATTTCCTGTGTCCCCGTACTTTATTCCTCCCTTCCTCCGCTCTGCGTCAGAGGAGGACATCACAAACCAACAAGGAGCCGCCCGCTTAATCAAAGATGAGCATCCTCATTTGCATTTCTAATTGGAATTAATTAATTAGGGTTGCCCAAATACTCTGTGTGTGTGTGTGTGTGTGTGTGTGTGTGTGTGTGTGTGTGTGTGTGTGTGTGTGTGTGTGTGTGAAGCTTCTTGTGGTTACTTGATGTTTGGAGTTTTGATGTCTTTATGAGTAACTGGTAAGTGGGAATAAGCCAACAGGAAGTGGGACTAATGAAACAGGAAGTGACAATAATGAAATGGGAAGTGGGAATAAGCCAACAGGAAGTGGGACTAATGAAACAGGAAGTGACAATAATGAAATGGGAAGTGGGAATAAGCCAACAGGAAGTGGGACTAATGAAACAGGAAGTGACAATAATGAAATGGGAAGTGGGAATAAGCCAACAGGAAGTGGGACTAATGAAACAGGAAGTGTACATTATGTGTTGTAAGAGGTGCTGACCAGAACTTAGTTGTGCTCTGCGCGATGACAATACTGCTTCTTGAATAATCCAACAGGAAGTGAGAAAAACCCAAGAGGAAGTGGGACTAATTAAACAGGAAGTGGAAATAATGCAATAGGAAGTGGGAATAATCCAACAGGAAGTGCTACTAGTCCATCTCTTCCCAACAGGAAGTGGCATGCAGGATTCCCCGAAGAGGATCAGCGTCGGATGTTCAGAGGAGACTAAAGTTTCAGTGACTGATAAGAAGTCGTTCAAAAAAACTCTGGAAAAGGTTCAGACTCAGCTTCTGTAATCAACATAAACTTTTAATTTTGAACAGGAAACAGGAAGTGTTGGCCCTCACTGACATGACCTGATGTCTCTTAAATTCATCACCACGTCAACTTTGACCTTTGACCTCTGGCATCTTCAGATTAACAAGTGTTGGAAGAAAATGTTGGGATGTCTGACTTCACATAGAGAAACAAGAAAGAAAAAATATCAGACAAAAATATCAGAAAATAATGAAGAACTGTTTGTTCTATTTTTATTTTTTGTTTTCTTGAAATGAATTTCGGCAGATTATCTTGATTTACGTAAGATCTCAGTGATTAATCTGCTTTAAAGTCAGAGTGTTGGAACAATTTCATAGCATCTTATAATACTAGAATTTTGTTCAATTCTTCTGTAAAATGATGCAACAGTTTCTGGAATGTTCAGGGTTCAGTATGAAAACAAAATGAAAGCCAAACATCTCATCACAAAAAGAAGTGAAAAGTATAAAAAGCTCGACTACAAATCTTGGTAATACAGTCGAAGAATTATGGGGAAAAAAAAACATTCAGATCACCAGTGAAACAATAAAGCAGCAGAGCGAGTTTCAGGTGACGGCTGACCAAACAACAGTCACACATTAATATTGTGCTTGAAACACACGACCTGCTGAACGTCTGATCCACGGCGGCATATTCAGTTATTTAATCACGACTGAAATGAATTCAACACTGAACACTTGGAGGAACAGATCAGAACGAGAAAGAAGGTTTTTAACCATGTGAACCAGCAGGAGTGACTGACGGGAAGGTCTGACCGTCTCCTCCCCCTCTGGAGGGTTAGATCGGGGGTCTGGGCCGGGCGTCACCCGGCTCCGACCCGCTCCGACCCGGGCGTCGCCCCGCTCCGACCCGGGCGTCGCCCCGCTCAGACCCGCTCAGACCCGGGCGTCGCCCCGCTCCGACCCGGGCGTCGCCCCGCTCCGACCCGCTCAGACCCGGGCGTCGACCCGCTCCGACCCGCTCAGACCCGGGCGTCGCCCCGCTCCGACCCGGGCGTCCCCCGGCTCCGACCCGGGCGTCGCCCCGCTCCGACCCGGGCGTCCCCCGGCTCCGACCCGGGCGTCGCCCCGCTCCGACCCGGGCGTCGCCCCACTCCGACCCGGGCGTCCCCCGGCTCCGACCCGGGCGTCGCCCCGCTCAGACCCGGGCGTCGCCCCGCTGGTTCTGCTGATCAGATCTGATCTGATTGTTCAAAAAGAAAATTAATCAACAGAAAATCCATCCCCGCTCTGACAGACGGAGATCTGGGTTTGAGAAGAGAAGCTGCAGATGAATAAAGCCACACACACACACACACACACACACACACACACACACACACACACACACACACACACACACACACACACACACACACACACACACACAGTATGTAGCACATGACCTTGGCTCAGGCTGGATCTAATTCAGTCTGCAGTAGTTTTTTGAGGGCAGCACCGCAGGCGACGCTCTGCGGCGAGCCCCCCCTCCGCCCCGCCCCCCCCCCCCCCCCCCCCTCGCCCCCCCCTCCACCGCCCCACCACCCCGGGCAATGCGTCTGACAGAGCCAGCAATTAGAACTTCAGCAGTAAGTACCCCAGACCCTCATTAACAGTTAATTAAATCACGTCTATCAGGAATTGTGGGCCCAGACCTGAGAACACCTCCTCAAACCTGACGGAGCTTTGTTCTCCTCCTCCGGCGGGAAGGTGTGGCGTCCTCCCAGAACCCAACACACACTGAACAAAAGGCCTCTTTGTTTTACACAAACGTATTTTTAATTGCAAAAAGCAGCGTGTACAAGCTGAAGCCTTTACACATTCTACAAGAGAAGAAAAGATTCCCTCCATCATTAAACAATCGATTCAGAAAAATAACATCCATTTATTTATTTATTAATGTCAAACAGGTAACAAAGAGCTACAAAAAGACTCAGAGCTATGCACAGATTAAAAACATAAAAAAGTCGTCTTCCTCGTCGTCTTCCTCCTCTGCAGCACCATCAAGTGAATTTATATGTGTGAGAGTTAAGGAGAGAACAGCTTCACTAAACGCTAAAACACTTAACGTCAAGATGTTGGGGAAACATCTGCAGGAGAACAAACCTTCCAGGACATTCTGAGCTGGGCCTGCGGCGCAGTAAAGGATATGACTCGTAGTCCAGCTTCTGAGTGAGGACTCCGGTCAGGATGAACTCGGCGTTGTGGACGTCTGGAGGAAGAAGAGGCGGAGTGAGGTTAGAGCGCCTCCTACCGGCTACCGGTCCCCTCTCAGAACGTTAGAGGCCGGCGGCAGGCCGGCGTCTTACCGATGTTTTTTAAGAAGTACTCTCGACACAGGTGAAGGTCGTTATCGCAGGAAATCAGGATGATCTCCGGAAGGTTCTGCAACACACAAGTCAACGTTCAGTTTACTGGTGGAGCCGAAGCCTCATGGAGAAGTTTCAGCAGATAAGAGAAGTGAAAAGACGGCCTGCTGCGCCTTAAAGCTAGGGTTACAGACACATTTCTTTAAATACTGGTTAAAATGATCTTTGTGACCCGATGGGAAGCAATTCAGAGCCTGTTCTTAAAGTAGAGCAGAAAATATCCGCTATCTGCAGGAGGAAAACAGGAAAAACAGCAACCAACAGTCTTGAGGGGACACCTTTTATTAAACCAATCAAATCCCTTCGCCGTTCGACCTCCCCCTGCGCGTACATGTCAGTGGCGTGCACCGACCCTGGTTCAGTGCGGCGTAGAAGGACGGAGCGTGGTTGCAGAATGGCGGAGAATGTTTGGAGCTTTACTTACCGTTGAGAGCGCCATACCTTGGCGTAGTGCAAATAAAGAAAAACGAAGAAACGAAGCGCTGCGGACAGCGGTGCTCCTGCATGTGAACGGCTGCGTCCCATTGGGTGGGAGCTGGGCGGAGCTGGGCGGAGCCTTGGGGAGATGCTACATTCGTGCTACATGCTAGTTTTCCAAGATCGCCAACCCTAGCTTTAGAGGAAACAGTGGGCTCACCTTGTTCTGCTTGTGCTCCATGATCTTCCTGTAGGACGGCTGCTTGGCCAGGAGCTTCCCTCCAGCAGACTCCAGGATGGACTTCATGGTGGAGAGGCTGGGACAGATCCCCGGGGTCAGGAAGAAGTACTTCCCCTGCAACACACGCACACGCACACGCACACGCACACACAAAAGTAAATCCCCTGTGAAACATGATGTGACTGTACTTGGAGATAAAAGTCTTTTAAGAGGTAAAATCAGCTTCAAAAACAGATTAATTTTCGGCGAGGTTTTGTTTGACTCGCTGGTTTTGTTTGACTCGCTGGTTTTGTTTGACTCGCTGGTTTTGTTTGACTCGCTGGTTTTGTTTGACTCGCTGGTTATAAAGTGACGGGGGGAGAATCCAGCGAGTTCCCTCTCACCTTGAAGAGTGCAGCAGTGTGAGCTCTCTTCAGCGACTCTTCCAGACTGAAGCTGAACAAAACCTCCGCCTCAGCGTCCCTCAGAGTGTAGCTCTGCTCATCTGACACACACACACACACACACACACACACACACACACACTTTACATTTCCACATGAAATGACACTGGATTCAGTTTTTTTTCTGCATACAATAATAAACAGCACAGGCTGTGAATTCGTACTACTTTAAAATGAATTAGGCAGTTTCAGGGTGTTTTTCGTTCATGTTTGAGCTCAGGCGTTGGGATTTCTCTCTCGTCTCATAAGAGCCTTCGTTCTGGTGTGAAGAAGAGTTCCTGTGCCTACCCAGGAACTTCTGGCTCCTCCAGCTCTCCTCCAGCCACTCGGGGCTCACGATGTGCCGCACCACCGACATGGCGGTCAGGAACTTGACGGTGCGGGTCACCTTACTGGCCACCAGGTGGGTGACCTTCTGACTGCTGTCGGCCACCTCGCCGCCGAGGGCCTGCAGCGTCTGCCGGGACAGGGGACACACAGAAACAGTCTCACACACACTCCTCACTCACACACCGGGACTCTGCAGAGTGACGGCACTACCTTGGTGTAGAGCTGCACTTGAGCCGGCTCGAAGCCCGTGAACATGACTCGAGGAGTGGACTCAGGAGGAAGCTTCTTACTGGGAGACTGGATGTCCTCCAGTCTGTGTGGACACACACACACACACACACACACACACACACACATCAGGACACAGCTTCTGACAGGCTGTGGTGGAGCTGGCTCTGCTCTCACCTGGCCTTCTTGTTCGCCGGAGCGTTTGTGGAGTCTGTGATCTTCTGCTTCTGCAGCTGCTGCAGACTCTGAACAGAACAAAGACAAATGCTGAATGACGGAACCCACCAAACATCACAGGAACTGAACAACCACCACTCATACATCAACCACACATCAGAAAATGTAAAGATGAAGTGAGGAAGAAGCTCTACTCACCGCCAAAGCTTCAGGAGACACTTTGACTGGTGTTCTCCAAGCGCCTGAAGAGGAAACAGAGTTAAACACCGACACTACAAACCCCTCCTACCTCCCACACTTTCACCATGTCAGACCAGAAATCGTCACATCCCTTATGGATGCTTTTATTTTCAAACATCCTGCAAGTCTTTACAAGTCAACTGCCACAACAGCTGGATTTATTTTTGTTTTAAATGTGTGACTGTTACACTCACTATGAATGCAGTATTAATAAAAATGCCTTTCATGAAAACAATCAATAGTTTAACTCTCCGATCATTCCTTCTTATCTTGATTTATGAGATTTCCGCTCAAAACCTTAAAGGACAACAGGATAAAAGCCTCCCTGTCCCCATTAACCACCAGCTAACTGCTCTCTGTCGCCCCCTAGAGGAGGAGCCCTGCCACCTACAGCTGTCCAACTGCCTCGCACACCCAGTCAAATCTCCAGGTTCGAGTCCTGGCAGTCTGGTGGGTGTTTTGGACACGCTGAGCGAAGGTTCTGATGACGTACCCAGCAGGTTCTGGACCAGCGCTGGATTGGGCACCAGAGGTTCGGGGTGTGTGTAGATGGAGTATCTGCTGTGCTGGATCTGCCTCAGAGCCTCGAAGTTTCCCAGCAGGATGTCACACAGCCACTGGGCGTTCACACACGGGATCTTCCACTCCTTGGCCTTCTCGTACTTGAGCCCGCTGGGTCTGAGGGGACACGGGGGGACACGGGGGGACACGGCGGCGCTCTAACCATGTGGGTTTCACCGGGAGCTTCCCACGTTCCCCCACTGCTGTCTGGGACTCACTCTTTGCAGATGAGCACGGTGTTGCTGCGGCACAGGTACCCGGTGTGTCTGGCGCCCGCCAGGTAGGCCATCAGCTTCAGGTCGTCGCGGTCAGCATCCACGAAACCAGTCACCGAAATGATCTGAGAGAAAACACACCCGGACACGGGTCACACACACACGCGTTCACACCGTATCTTAACTCCTTGTGAATACAGTCAAAGCAAAACACACAGACTCAATAAGCACTTCTGCACTTCCTGGACAGTAAGCCACGGCCGTCAGTGAAGGAGGAGCCAGCAGGACGTACGTGTTGGGAGCAGGGTTTGGCTCCAGGAGGAAAGGCGAAGGGCAGATGCAGCGTCCGATGAGGAGGA